>NC_088883.1:25860785-25969817 GCF_032884065.1 Artemia franciscana | reverse complement strand
TTTTTTCCTTTTTTTTAGTTTTTTTTTATTTTTTATTGTTTTTAGTTTTTTACCTTTTTTTAGTTTTTTTAGTTTTTTAGCTTTTTTACTTTTTTTTATTAGTTTTTAGTTTTTTTTGTAGTTTTTGCCTTTTTTTTTAGTTTTTTCAGTTTTTTTTTTTAGTTTTTTATTGGTTTTTACCTTTATTTTAGCTTATTTTTCAGTTTTTTTCCTTTTTTTTTAGTTTTTTTTAGTTTTTAGTTTTTTACCTTTTTTTAGTTTTTTTAGTTTTTTTAGTTTTTTAGCTTTTTTATTTTTTTTATTAGTTTTTAGTTTTTTTTGTAGTTTTTGCCTTTTTTTAGTTTTTTCAGTTTTGACGTCACCTGATCCAGTTTTTTCAGGTGACGTCACCTGACACATCCACAGACAGACAACTTATTTTTATATAGATAACTAGCTGTTGGGGTGGCGCTTCGCGCCACCCCAACACCTAGTTGGTGGGGGCGCTTCGCGCCCCCCCCAAGCCCCCCCGCGCGCGTAAGTCGTTACGCGCCATAATAGTTACGCGCCATTGTAGTTGTGTCCCTATGTCCCACCTGTGAATATAGATAGATATATATATATATATATATATATATATATATATATATATATCTATATATATAAAAATAAGTTGTCTGTGGATGGATGGATGGATGGATGTGTGGATGGATGTGTCAGGTGACGTCACCTGAAAAAACTGGATTAGGTGACGTCAAAACTGAAAAAACTAAAAAAAGGCAAAAAACTACAAAAAAAACTAAAAACTAATAAAAAAAATAAAAAAGCTAAAAAACTAAAAAAACTATAAAGGTAAAAACCAATAAAAAACTAAAAAAAAAACTGAAAAAACTAAAAAAAAGGCAAAAACTACAAAAAAAAACTAAAAACTAATAAAAAAAGTAAAAAAGCTAAAAAACTAAAAAAACTAAAAAAACTAAAAAAAGGTAAAAAACTAAAAAAAATAAAAAATAAAAAAAAAATAAAAAAAAGGAAAAAACTGAAAAATAAGCTAAAATAAAGGTAAAAACCAATAAAAAACTAAAAAAAAAAAAGGAAAAAACTAATAAATGACGACACTCAAAGAGAAAGCGACCAGGACAAAAAACTAAAAAAAAAGGCAAAAACTACAAAAAAACTAAAAACTAATAAAAAAAATAAAAAAGCTAAAAAACTAAAAAAACTAAAAAAAGGTAAAAAACTAAAAAAACTAAAAACTAAAAAAAAACTAAAAAAGGTAAAAACTAAAAGAACTAAAAAAGAAAAAAATAAATGACGACACTCAAAGAGAAAGCGACCAGGACAAAAGGAATGTTCGATTAGCAATCAACAAAGCACCGGGACACAGGGAGTATAAATGACGACCAGGACACAAGTAAAAAAAAAAAATTAACAAAACTAAAAAGAAGGTAAAAACTACAAAAAAACTAAAAAGAAAAAAAAACTAAAAACTAATAAAAAAACTAAAAAATCTAAAAATCTAAATAAACTAAAAAAGAAAAAAAAAGGAAAAAAATAAAGGAGAAAAACAAAACTAAAAAACGAATGTATATACAGACCGGTACACCGGGATACAAATGACGACCGGGGACACAGGGAATATAAATAACGACCGGGACACAGGGACACAACTACAACGGGGACACCGGGGGAAACAGGGGGATATAAATGACAACCGGGACAAAAAAACTAAAAAGAAATAAAAACTAAAAACTAATAAAAAAAACTAAAAAATCTAAAAATCTAAATAAGCTAAAAAAGAAAAAAAAAGGAAAAAAATAAAGGAGAAAAACAAAACTAAAAAACGAATGTATATACAGACCGGGACACCGGGATACAAATGATGACCGGGACCCGGGACACAGGGAATATAAATGACGACCGGGACACAGGGACACAACTACAACGGGGACACCGGGGGAAACAGGGGGATAACCTGACAATCTATTTATATGCAAAGACAATGGGACAGCAAAGAATGTTGTATATTCGCAAGTTTTACGTAGTTAAAACCATATATATATATATATATCTATATTCACAGGTGGGACATAGGGACACAACTACAATGGCGCGTAACTATTATGGCGCGTAACGACTTACGCGCGCGGGGGGGCTTGGGGGGGCGCGAAGCGCCCCCACCAACTAGGTGTTGGGGTGGCGCGAAGCGCCACCCCAACAGCTAGTATATATATATATATATATATATATATATATATATATATATTCACAGGTGGGACATAGGGACACAACTACAATGGCGCGTAACTAATATGGCACGTAACGACTTACGCGCGCGGGGGGGCTTGGGGGGGGGCGCGAAGCGCCCCCACCAACTAGGTGTTGGGGTGGCGCGAAGCGCCACCCCAACAGCTAGTATATATATATATATATATATATATATATATATATATATATATATATATATATATATATATATATATATATATATATATATATATATATATATATATATATATATATATATATATGGTTTTAACTACGTAAAACTTGCGAATATACAACATTCTTTGCTGTCCCATTGTCTTTGCATATAAATAGATTGTCAGGTTTACCGACTCTTGAACATGCAACATATAATGGTCCATGGGGAAAACAATCTGTATTCAGATCTATACCTCATGATTCTAATGATTGCCCTTGAGCTTTGTTGATGGTGATTGCTAATCGACCATTCCCTGTCCCGGTCGTCATTTACATCCCCCTGTTTCCCCCGGTGTCCCCGTTGTAGTTGTGTCCCTGTGTCCCGGTCGTCATTTATATTCCCTGTGTCCCGGTCGTCATTTGTATCCCGGTGTCCCGGTCTGTATATACATTCGTTTTTTAGTTTTGTTTTTCTCCTTTATTTTTTTCCTTTTTTTTCTTTTTTAGCTTATTTAGATTTTTAGATTTTTTAGTTTTTTTATTAGTTTTTAGTTTTTTTTTCTTTTTAGTTTTTTTGTCCCGGTTGTCATTTATATCCCCCTGTTTCCCCCGGTGTCCCCGTTGTAGTTGTGTCCCTGTGTCCCGGTCGTCATTTATATTCCCTGTGTCCCGGTCGTCATTTGTATCCCGGTGTACCGGTCTGTATATACATTCGTTTTTTAGTTTTGTTTTTCTCCTTTAGTTTTTTCCTTTTTTTTTCTTTTTTAGTTTATTTAGATTTTTAGATTTTTTAGTTTTTTTATTAGTTTTTAGTTTTTTTTTTCTTTTTAGTTTTTTTGTAGTTTTTACCTTCTTTTTAGTTTTGTTAATTTTTTTTTTACTTATGTCCTGGTCGTCATTTATACTCCCTGTGTCCCGGTGCTTTGTTGATTGCTAATCGAACATTCCTTTTGTCCTGGTCGCTTTCTCTTTGAGTGTCGTCATTTATTTTAGCTTATTTTTCAGTTTTTTCCTTTTTTTTAGTTTTTTTTTATTTTTTATTGTTTTTAGTTTTTTACCTTTTTTTAGTTTTTTTAGTTTTTTAGCTTTTTTACTTTTTTTATTAGTTTTTAGTTTTTTTTGTAGTTTTTGCCTTTTTTAGTTTTTTCAGTTTTTTTTTAGTTTTTTATTGGTTTTTACCTTTATTTTAGCTTATTTTTCAGTTTTTTCCTTTTTTTTTAGTTTTTTTTAGTTTTTAGTTTTTTTAGTTTTTTACCTTTTTTTAGTTTTTTTAGTTTTTTAGTTTTTTAGCTTTTTTATTTTTTTTATTAGTTTTTAGTTTTTTTTTGTAGTTTTTGCTTTTTTTTAGTTTTTTTAGTTTTTTAGCTTTTTTATTAGTTTTTAGTTTTTTTTGTAGTTTTTGCCTTTTTTTAGTTTTTTTAGTTTTTTAGCTTTTTTATTTTTTTTATTAGTTTTTAGTTTTTTTTTGTAGTTTTTGCCTTTTTTTAGTTATTTCAGTTTTGACGTCACCTGATCCAGTTTTATCAGGTGACGTCACCTGACACATCCATCCATCCACAGACAGACAACTTATTTTTATATAGATAGAAGATATATAGATATATATATATATATATATATATATATATATATATATATATATATATATATATCTTCTTATATCTTTATATATAAAAATAAGTTGTCTGTGTGTCGAGTGACGTCATGTTTGTGTTTCGACCGACGTCATGTTTGTCGACTGACGAAATTATAGACCGGGACATCAGGACACAAATCACGACCGGGACACCGAGACATATATCTATATCTATATATATAAAGATAAGTTGTCTGTGTGTCAAGTAACGTCATGTCATCTGGTCGTCATGTCGTCATTATGACGATTACGTCATTAAAGGTATTTAAGGCATTCGTTCACGGAAAATGTTGAATTGTAAAATGACTGAAGAACCTACAATGTCAACAGCCGAGGAAGCTGCTCAAAGAGTCTATGCCAAAAAACTTGCTGCTGATAGAGAAAGTAAGAAAAGAAAGCGTACTGAGGAATCACAAGAGCAACGCGATACCAGACTTGCTGCTAAAAGAGAAAGTGAAAAAAGAAGGCGTGCCAAGGAATCACAAGAACAGCAAGAAAACAGGCTTGCGGCTGATGAAGAAAGTAAGAACAGAAAGCGTGCCGAGGAATCACAAGAGCAACGTGAAACCAGACTTGCTGCTAAAAGAGAAAGTGAAAAAAGAAGGCGTGCCGAGGAATCACAATAACAGCAAGAAAACAGGCTTGGGACAGATAGAGAAAGTAAGAAAAGAAAGCGTGCTGAGGAATCACAAGAGCAACCTGAAAATTATCGCCTGGCATTCAGGTACAGCCC
This sequence comes from Artemia franciscana, assembly GCF_032884065.1. NCBI lineage: Eukaryota > Metazoa > Arthropoda > Branchiopoda > Anostraca > Artemiidae > Artemia > Artemia franciscana. The sequence goes on along the minus strand of NC_088883.1, from coordinate 25,965,045 downwards.
AGTCGATGATTATAGCTTGAGTAGATGTGTTCAAATCGAGACTATATCTAAAATTTGTCCCTATTGCAAGGCCTTGAAATTCAATGGTGAAACAATGGGAATGTGTTGCGCCTCAGGAAAAGTTAAACTTCCTCTATTGGCTGCACCTCCAGAGCCATTGAGGACTATGCTTACTGGAACTACGTTAGAATCTAACCTTTTTTTTTATCACAGATCAGAAAATATAACTCATGTTTCCAAATGACTTCCTTTGGTGCCCAAATCGAAAATCCAGATCAATTTATGCCTACTTTCAAAGTAATAGGGCAAATTTATCATAGAGAATCATAAATTTTTACAATTGTACTTCATCAGTGATAGAAATTCTGAATTGAATGCACGTTGCAAAATTTCTCCTAACGTTGAAAGGACAATCGTTTCCCGATTGCAACATCTTTTCCACGAAAATAATAATTTAGTGCGTCTGTTCAAAACAGCCATCGATTTGATGCCTACTGATACGCTTAAAATTGTTATTTTCGCTGACAAAACGCCTCCTAGCCAACATGTGCGTAGATACAATGCTCCAACTATCGATGAAGTGGCAATCGTTATGGTCGGTGATCAGTTTTTACCTCGAGATATTATTCTTCATAAGCGAAACGCTCAGTTGTTAAGAATTGCTGAAACTCATCGATGCTACGATGCCCTACAACATTCTATCATTTTTTGGGATGGAGCCGACGGCTATCACTTTAATATTAAATTGATGAATCCAGCCACTAACAAAGAAATGAATAAGAAATGCAGTGCAATGCATTATTATTCCTATAGACTAATGATTCGGCAGGATGAAGAAAATTATATTTTAAAATGCCGTCAATTGTTTCACCAATTCGTCGTTGATATGTATGCTAAAATTGAATCAGAACGTTTGCTATATATCCGCCTGAATCAGACCAAGCTCCGCTCTGAACAATACATTCATTTGCGAGATGCAGTTATAAATGACGGTAATACCACAAACGTTGGAAGATTGACAATTTTACCTTCGTCATATGCTGGCAGTCCCCGTTATATGCATTAATATGCTCAAGATGCTATGCACAGACAATGGGAAAGCCAAGAATGTTGTATATTCGCAATTTTTACGTAGTTTGAAACACATGTATAAATCTATCTATATTCACAGATGGGACACAGCGACACAACTACAATGGCGCGTAACTAATATGGCGCGTAACGACTTACGCACGCAGGGGGGGCTTGGGGAGTTCAATGCGCCCCACCAACTAGGTGTTGAGGTGGCGCGAAGCGCCACCCCAACAGCTAGTATATATATATATATATATATATATATATATATATATATATATATATATATATATATATATATATATATATATATATATATATATATATATAAATAAGTTGTCTGTCAGTTATGTCTGTTATACTTTGTTTGTTAATCAGCTTGCTTGAATAATCAAATATCTTTGAAAAGACACAGTATTAAAAGAGATTAAATTTCTTAAAGAGTAAAAAACTTGTAACTTCAAAAATCTATCTATATCTACATATATATATAAATAAGTTGTCTGTGGGTTATGTCTGTTACATTATGTCTGTTACGCCAGATTATATCTTATCTATAAATAAAAATAAGTTGTATATATTTTTGTGTTGAGGGTTTATAATACCCCCCCCCCCCGAAAAAAAAAAACTGTTTTATAGTGTTTGTTCATGTACATTTTTGTGCTCTTGTATAATCATTCATAAAATGAAATACTTTCCAAGGCTTTTTATAGTAGATTGTTCGCATATCCACTTATCAAGTAATGATAGCTCAATTTCTTCGTTAAGATTTTGAAAAGCCAAACACTTGTCGCATTATATTACATTTCACTGAGAAACATATAGTAGGGCAAACTAAACTATAAGAAGCTATATAACAAATTATAGAATTAAAAAAAAACATTTTTCAAAATAATAACGTATAAGTAAAATATAGCAGATGAAGAATTGCATTTTTATGTAAACCACAAAGACTTCCTTGCAGCAGGTGGGATCGAGCCTTATGCCTGATCGATTACAGGCGTGGCCTTTTCCACTGCACTGCTAAAAGGTATTAAATATGAACATTCAATGCATTGATGATAGTGTGAAAAAAGAATAAAAAAAAATTTATAGTGTGAGGTCAAGTGCATTTGAATGCTCTTGTATAATCATTCATAAACTAAGTTACTTTCCAATGTTTTTAATATTAGTTTGTTCGTTTGTTCACTTATCAACAAACGATAGTTCAATTTCTTCGTTGACTCTCAAAGATGTCAAAAACCCAAACACTTGTCGCATTTTATTACATTTCACTGAGAAACATGTAGTATAGCAAGCTAAACTATAAAAAAAAAGAACAATATGACTAATTTTCAAATATAGAATTAAAAAAATGTTCTTCAAAACAATAGCGTATTAGTAAAATACAAGAGACAAAAATTTTATTTATTATCAAATTATTACAATTGGCTATGAAAAGATTCCTTGCAGCAGGCGGAATCGAACCTTATACCTAATTGACTACAGGCGTCGCCTTTTCCACTTTTCCACATGATTATTTTCATCATATAGTTACTATAAATGTAGTCATGATTATAAATGTCAAAATGTTGTAATCTGTACACCTACTTAAGAACTACTTAAGCAACCCACGGAATATAACGAAAATTAACTCTCAGTTTTGATTCTAACTAAAGATAGGGACCCTTTACGGGCTTAAACAACAAGATGGGATTCTTATTCTCTGAGCTAAAAATAGGATTTAAGATGAAATTTTTTATATTTGCCCTCGATTCTCCCTTGGCAAACCTGCTTTCAGTAGTATGCTACCGCTGCAGACACGGTAGTTCGTGCACACCATTTTCTTGTGAAAAAAAAGTTAAAAGTAATGTTTTTGTTGGGCAAGGAGGTGTCCTTACAAGAGGGGGGGGCATTTTCTCAGCGTATCTATGTTCCCCATCAATGAGCTAATGGCCAGGGGTAATTAAAAGCACTGAAAAATTCACTAGTACAGGTGAAGACGCAAAGGCAAGGGAATTTAGGTCCAACCCCCCCCACCAAAAAAGTCTATAGTTTGAGGTCTATGCACTTGGATACTCTTGTATAATGATTCATATACTAAGTTACTTTCCAATATTCTTAATATTAGTTTGTTTCCTTGTTAAAACAGTTCGTGGTAACGAACTGTAGTAAGGAGCGACCCGGCTCAATAGTAAACGAAACTCTAAAAAACGGAATTTTGATGCTAAAAGATATATCAAAAGAATTGGATTTTTATGCTGATTTTAAATATATATGTTTCATCAAATTTAGTCTTTGTCATCAAAAGTTACGAGCCTGAGAAAATTTGCCTTATTTTGGAAAATATGGGGTAACACCCCCTAAAAGTCATAAGATCTTAACGAAAATTACACCATCGCATTCAGCGTATCAGAGAACCCTATAGAAAAAATTTCAAGGTCCAATCTACAAAAATGTGGAATTTCGTATTTTTTGCCAGAAGACAAATCACGGGTGCGTGTTTATTTGTTTTTTTGTTGTTTTGTTTTTTTGTTGTTTTTTTTCCCCAGGGGTCATCGTATCGACCAATTGGTCCTAGAGTGTTGCAAAAGGGCTCATTCTAACGGAAATGAAAAGTTCTAGTGCCCTTTTTAAGTGACCGAAAAAACTGGAGGGAACCTAGGCCCCCTCCCACGCTCATTTTTTCTCCAAAGTCAACGGATCAAAATTTTGAGATAGCCATTTTGTTCCGCATAGTCGAAAACCATAATAACTATGTCTTTGGGGATGACTTACCCCCCATACTGGGGGAGGGGCTGCAAGTTACAAACTTTGACCAATGTTTACATACAGTAATGGTTACTGGGAAGTGTACCGACGTTATCAGGGGGATTTTTTTGGTTTGGGTGTGGGGTTCAGGGGAGGGGGCTATATGGGAGGATCTTTCCTTGGAGGAATATTTCATGGGGGAAGAGATATTCAATGAAAAGGGCGCAGGACTTTCTAGCATTACTATAAAAAAAAACAATGAAAATGTAAACATGAAAAAGTTTTTTCAATTGAAAGTAAGGAGAAGCATTAAAACTTAAAACGAACAGAGATTATTACGCATATGAGGGGTTCTAAAAATACTCTAGCATAAAGAGCGAAGTATTTAGGAGGAGATAAATACTTCGCTCTTTATGCTAAAATCTTTTTAAATAATTTCAACTATTTATTCTACGGCCTTTCTGATTGAGGGGTCATTCTTAAGGAATTGGGATAAAACAAGATTTAATGTGAAGAGTTAGGTATTAACGAGGGGACCAACCCCCTCATATATATAATCAAAAATATAAGAATATAAAAGTTTGTTATGTAAGTTAATTCTTAAGTTATGTATTTTTTTTTACTAATAAAAACGTTCGTTAAAAATAAAAGATCTAGTTGCCTTTTTAAGTAACCGAAAAATTGGAGGGCAACTAGACCTCCTTCCCCACCCCTTATTTCTCAAAATCGTCTGATCAAAACTAAGAGAAAGCCATTTAGCCAAAAAAAGAATTAATATGCAAATTTCATTTTTATAATTTATGTACGGAGAGCCAAAATCAGACATGCATTAATTCAAAAACTTTCAGAAATTAAATAAAAAAACAAGTTTTTTTAAATGAAAGTAAGGAGCGACATTAAAACTTAAAACGAACAGAAATTACTCCGTATATGAAAGTGGCTTTTCCTCCTCGACACCCCGCTCCTTGCGCTAAAGTTTGATTTTTTTCTCGCAACTCTACTTTTTAAAACAATAAAAAACTTTAGCGTAAGGAGCGGGATGTCGAGGAGGAAAAGCCCCTTTCATATACGGAGTAATTTCTGTTCTTTTTAAGTTTTAATGTCGCTCCTTACTTTCATTTAAAAAAACGTGTTTTTTTATTTAATCACTTATCAATAAACGATAGCTCAATTTCTTCGTTGACTATCTAAGATTTCGAAAAGCCAATAATAAAGCAAGTGAAAAACGTCTTCATTGACAACAACAATTCTATTGAAATCAATATATTCAATATTCAACAATGGATATATGAATAAAACCCATGTGCCACCATTTGTCTTTAAAATAATTTCAACTGAGCTGTATAGTTTTTAAAGCAAATCAATATATATCAGCTCTTTAATATTTGATTAAATAGACAAACAAGTTTTTCAACTGAAATAAAGGAGAAACGTTAAAACTCAAAAAGAACAGAAACTATTTTGTTACATAAAAACTATCTCTGTCTCGAACAGTCTTGGAAAGAACTGATAATATTAAACTCAATAATTGATATATAATGATATTGGTTGTTGAAAGCAATTCAGGTCAAGATTTTATTTCACTGTAATATTATTTCGCTGCAGGTGCTTTTCTACAAATGCATCTGATAGAAATTTTGAGATGAGCATTTAGTGTCATAAACTTCGGAAAATGCTAGTTCGATTGGAAATTGAAAATGCTAGTGTCCTTTTTAATAGTCAAAAGTGATCGGAGAGCAACAAGTATGCCTCGTATGTTACGGAATAAGAGTGGATTAATCCAAAACACATGAAAAAAGGAATTTTTATCTTGAAATATGCTAAAAGAGGTTGAAGAATCGTCAAATATCCCCTACACTAACCTGTCTCAACTCTGTACTATGTCCTATGTCTTTTACCTTCTCACTTTAACTTCAAATATTAATAGTTAACCCTAGCAACAAGATTTAGAGAGGGGTCACTCTACAAACTGAAAAAAACAAAGCGGTTATCCACATATTTGGACCCAGAAGAAGCTATTCGTTCCATTCAACTTAACAAGACATACGCAAGCAAATCAAAAGGGAAATAATTCCAGAAACTCAGGAAGAAAGACACGTGTCCAAATAGACGTAGGCCTACTGTTATCTAATTTCTGTCGTTCTGAGTTTAAGTTTCTGCTTTGGAAGACTCCGTCCTTTAGAAGATTTTTGGTTACTAAGGGCCACGGTGCACCCTTGTCGATTTGATCTTATCTGAATATGTCCTGTTATTTATAATAAAGAAAATGATTATATAAGGAACAAAACGACAATCAATGAAGTAGAACTTTGTTATTAAATTTTTAAGTTGCTGGGTTATTTAAAGTAAGCGGGAGATAAGCACAAAATAAATTCAGAAACCTCAAAATCTGTACGCTATCTATCTATATCTATATATATAAAAATAAGTTGTCTGTGTGTGGATCTGTGAATGGATCAGGTGACATAATGTTTCGGCTGACGTCATGAAATTAGTTGCCATCATTTTTGCTTTGAAGGTGACGTCATTCAAGTTATATAAGACATATGTTCGCCGTCATGTTTCGGCTGACGTCATGAAATTAGTTGCCATCATTTTTGCTTTGAAGGCGTGACGTCATTCAAGTTATATAAGACGTATGTTCGCGTAGAATTCTATTAATGCTTAAGTTTATAATGACTGATGAAGATGCTCAAAGAGTCTATGCCAAAAAACTTGCTGCTGATAGAGAAAGTCAGAAAAGAAAGCGTTACGAGGAACTACCAGAGCAACGCGAAAGCAGACTTGCTGCTAAAAGAGAAAGTGAAAAAAGAAGGCGTGCCGAGGAACTACTAGAGCAACGCAGAAGCAGACTTGCTGCTAAAAGAGAAAGTGAAAAAAGAAGGCGTGCTGAGGAATCAAAAGACCAGCAGGGAAACAGGCTTGAGGCTGATAGAGAAAGAAAGAACAGAAAGCATGCCGAGGAACTACCAGAGCAACGCAGAAGCAGACTTGCTGCTAAAGGAGAAAGTGAAAAAAGAAGGCGTGCCGAGGAACTACTAGAGCAACGCAGAAGCAGACTTGCTGCTAAAAGAGAAAGTGAAAAAAGAAGGCGTGCCGAGGAATCAAAAGACCAGCAGGGAAACAGGCTTGCTGCTGATAGAGAAAGTAAGAAAAGAAAGCGTGCCGAGGAATCAGAGCAATCTGAAAGTTATCGCCTGGCATTCAGGTACAACCCAGTCGATGATTATAGCTTGAGTAGATGTGTTCAAATCGGGACAAGGTCTAAAATTTGTCCCTATTGCAAGGCCTTGAAATTCAATGGTGAAACAATGGGAATGTGTTGCGCCTCAGGAAAAGTTAAACTTCCTCTATTGGCTGCACCACCAGAGCCATTGAAGACTTTCCTTACTGCAACTACGTCAGAATCTAAGCGTTTTTTGTCAAAAATCAGACAATACAACTCATGTTTCCAAATGACGTCGTTTGGAGCCCAAATCGAAAATCCAGATCAATTTATGTCTACTTTCAAAGTAAAAGGGCAAATTTATCATAAAGCAGGGTCCCTTCTACCATTCTCAGGCGAGAATCATAAATTTTTACAATTGTACTTCATCAGTGATAGAAATTCTGAATTGAATGCACGTTGCGAAATTTCTCCCAACGTTGAAAGGACAATCGTTTCCCAATTGCAACATCTTTTCCACGAAAATAATAAGTTAGTGCGTCTGTTCAAAACAGCCATCGATTTGATGCCTACTGATACTCATAAAATTGTTATTTCCGCTGACAAAACGCCTCCTGGCCAACATGTGCGTAGATACAATGCTCCGACTATCGACGAAGTGGCAATCGTTATGGTCGGTGATCAGTTTTTACCTCGAGATATTATTCTACATAAGCGAAACGCTCAGTTGTTAAGAATTGCTGAAACTCATCGATGCTACGATGCCCTACAATATCCTATCATTTTTTGGGATGGAGCCGACGGCTATCACTTTAATATTAAATTGATGAATCCAGCCACTAACAAAGAAATGAATAAGAAATGCAGTGCAATGCATTATTATTCCTATAGACTAATGATTCGGCAGGATGAAGAAAATTATATTTTAAAATGCCGTGAATTGTTTCACCAATTTATGGTTGATATGTATGCTAAAATTGAATCAGAACGTTTGCTATATATCCGCCTGAATCAGACCAAGCTCCGCTCTGAACAATACATTCATTTGCGAGATGCAGTTATAAATGACGGTAATACCACAAACGTTGGAAGATTAACAATTTTACCTTCGTCATATGTTGGCAGTCCCCGTCATATGCATGAATATGCTCAAGATGCTATTGCGTATGTTCGTCTCTATGGTCGTCCAGATTTATTTATTACATTTACATGTAATCAATCTTGGGACGAGATACTGCAGCTTTTACTTCAAGGACAATCGGCGGTTCATAGGCATGACATTACGGCACGTGTCTTCCGGCAAAAGTTGAAATCACTGATAAACTACCTTGTAAAACATGAAGTGTTTGGGTCAGTGCGATGCTGGATGTACTCAGTGGAATGGCAAAAACGAGGTTTGCCACACGCACATATACTAATCTGGCTACATAAAAAAATTACTTCAAACGAAATTGATGACGTGATTTCCGCTGAAATACCTGATAAAAATGTCGATAAGGGGTTACATGATATTATTGTAAAAAATATGATACATGGACCTTGCGGTGCACTGAACGAAAATTCACCATGCATGGCCAAAGGAAGGTGCACAAAGCAATATCCTCGACTTTTAGTACCCAAAACAATTACTGGCAATGATGGTTACCCACAATATAGAAGAAGATCTACTGAAGATGGCGGTAAAACAGCAATAATAAAGAAGCGTAACGGTACCACCATCGAAGTAGATAACCAGTGGGTTGTTCCATATTCCCCTTTATTATCAAAAACATTTAATGCACACATAAACGTTGAATACTGTAACTCCGTAAAGGCAATCAAATATATATGTAAATACGTCAACAAAGGCAGTGACATGGCAGTTTTTGGCTTGCAGTCCGAAATCAAAGATTTCGATGAAATCGTAGAATATCAGGCTGGAAGATACATAAGCAGTAATGAAGCTGTTTGGCGAATTCTTTCATTTCGATACATGAACGTAGTCCAGCTGTTGTTCACTTAGCGGTACATTTACAGAATGGTCAACGTGTTTATTTCACGGAAACCAACGTGCAACAAAGAGTCCTGAATCCACCGGATACAACATTAACAGCTTTTTTTTCGCTTTGCAAAAATGATTCTTTTGCGAAAAAACTGCTGTATACTGAAGTGCCTTCGTATTACACGTGGAATACTAAAAATAAAGTATTTGAACGTCGAAAACAGGGTAAGTCAGTCGACGGCCAACCTACCATCTTCAAAGATACCACGATAGGAAGACTCTACACCGTTCACCCCAATCAACATGAATGCTTCTTTCTACGCCTGCTTTTGGTGAATGTACCCGGTCCGACATCCTTTGAGTATTTGAGGACTGTAAATGGTACTATACATGACACTTACCGTAGTGCATGCCAAGCTCTGAATTTATTGGAGAATGACCAACACTGGGATAACTGCATCAATGACGCGTGCGAAACGTCAACCCCAAGTCAAATTCGTGCATTGTTCGGCATCATTTTAACAACTTGCTCTCCATCAGCTCCTACAGATTTATGGGAAAAATATAAGTCAAAAATGTCCGAAGATATACTTCGTCGAAAACAGTTAGAGACGTCAGACATGACTTTTGATTTTACACCAGAAATTTATAACTACACTTTAGTTGTTATAGAAGATATTTGCATAAGTATGGCAAACAAACCTCTTCAGGGTGTGGGAATGCCTTCACCTAACCGTATCGCTGCTGTTTCGACATGTGTAGAATTGGATCGTGAACAAAGTTACAGTACGAGTGATCTATTGTCGTATGTACAAAATAACATTTCCAAGTTAACGTCGGAACAAAAAGACATTTATGATACGATAATGCATTGTGTCGATAACAACGTTGGAGAAATTTTCTTTTTGGATGCGCCAGGAGGTACTGGTAAAACGTTTGTGATAAAACTGATTCTGGCATCAATTCGATCTAAAAATGATATAGCGTTGGCAATTGCGTCGTCCGGAATAGCCACAACATTGCTGCCTGGTGGAAGAACTGCTCATTCCGCTTTGAAATTGCCTCTGAACTTGCATTCTACAGAAACTCCCACGTGCAATATTTCCAAATCATCTGGGATGGGTAAAGTATTGCAGCAATGCAAACTTATTATTTGGGATGAGTGCACAATGGCACACAAAAAATCGCTCGAGGCTCTGGATCAATGCTTGAAAGATTTGCGAGGGAAGTCGAAACCCTTTGGCAGCACCTTAATATTGCTTGCGGGAGATTTCAGGCAAACATTACCTATAATACCTAGATCAACTCCTGCAGACGAAATGAATGCTTGCCTGAAAAATTCTAATTTATGGGCACACGTAAAAACATTAAAATTAACTACAAATATGCGTGTCCGATTGCAAAACGATGACTCTGGTCAAACATTTTCAGATCAATTGCTGGCAATGGGAAACGGAAAGCTCCCAGTAGACTCAATTTCAGGACGTATACAACTACCTGCTGATTTCTGTAATTTAGTGACGTCCAAAAATGAATTGATTGAAAAAGTATTTCCGAATATTCTAAAAAATTATAAAAATAATAAATGGCTAAGTGAAAGAGCGATTCTCGCACCCAAAAATATAGACGTCCACGAAATCAACAATATTGTTTTGACCAAGATTCAAGACCAGGCAGTCCTTTACAAGTCAGTCGACACAGTTTTGGAACCAAATGAAGCGGTTAATTATCCATCTGAATTTTTAAATTCCATAGATCTTTCAGGGTTTCCACCACACGTGCTACAACTAAAAATAGGCGTACCAATAATATTGTTACGTAACATAAACCCACCAAAGCTTTGCAATGGCACTCGACTTGCCGTAAAAAAAAACAATGGAAAACCTAATAGAGGCCACAATCCTGACAGGGCCTTTTGAGGGTGAGGCTGTTCTTATTCCTCGCATTCCCATGATTCCAACAGATCTGCCTTTTCAATTTAAAAGATTGCAATTCCCAATTCGATTAGCATTTGCAATTGTAAGAAGATCGTGGACGGAAAAATGTTTAATTGTAAAATGACTGAAGAACCTACAATGGCAACAGCCGAGGAGGCTGCTCAAAGAGTCTATGCCAAAAAACTTGCGGCTGATAGGGAAAGTAAGAAAAGAAAGCATGCCGAGGAATCACAAGAACAGCAAGAAAACAGGCTTGCGGCTGATAGAGAAAGTAAGAAAAGAAAGTGTGCCGAGGAATCACAAAAACAGCAAGAAAACAGGCTTGCGGCTAAAGAACGCAAAACCACGCAGTTAGATGAAAATCCACCTGGACAGTGAGAGTCAAAACATATCAAAACTGAAAATGATAGCGATGATGATTGGGTTTGGGATTTTGACTTAAATAAGGTCATCAATGCCTACCAGATTTCAGTTAAAAAAACAAAGGTTCGGCGATATGTATTTCATAGCGACGCTGAAAAATAAAGAAGAAAAAGAAAACTGAAAAAAGAAAAAAGGCAAAACTAAAAAAAACTAAAAAGAAAAAACACTCAAAGAGAAATTACAGACCGGGACACAAATGACGACCGGGACAGAGGGAGTATAAATGACGACCGGGACACTCAAAGAGAAATTACAGACTGGGATACCGGGACACAAATGACGACCGGGATACAGGGAATATAAATAACGACCAGGACACTGGTATTTAAGAAAATCGTTCAAAGACAAATTTCTAATTGTAAGAAGATCGTTGAAAGAGAAATTTTTAATTTTAAAATGGCTGAAGAACCTACAATGGCAACAGCCGAGGAAGCTGCGCAAAACGATTGAATTCAAGCCGAAGTAGCAGAGTTAGTAAAGCGTTGTTCCAGGTTCTAGGTCCGAGAGGTTCCAGGTTCGAACCTTGGCTTTAGCATTAATACAAAAGAAGAAAAAAAACTAAAAAAGGTAAAAACTACAAAAAAACTAAAAAGAAAATACTAAAAAAACTAAGAAAGCTAAAAACTAAAAAAAGGTAAAAACTGCAAAAAAAATATAAAGAAAAAAAAACTAATAAAAAAACAAAAAAAAGGAAAAAAACTGAAAATAAAGGAGAAAAAGAAAACTAAAAACCGGGACACAGGGAATATAAATGACGACCGGGACACTCAAAGAGAAATTAGAGACTGGGACACTGGGACACAAATAACGACCGGGAGATATAAATGACGACCGGGACACTCAAAGATAAATTACAGACCGGGACACAAATGACGACCGGGACACAGGGAATATAAATGACGACCGGGACGCTCAAAGAGAAATTACAGACTGGGACACAAATGACGACCGGGATACTGGGAATATAAATGACGACCGGGACACAACTACAACAGGAATGCCGGGGGCACAGGGGGATATATAAATGACGACGGGGACACAGGGAATGTTCGATTAGCAATCACCATCAACAAAGCTCAAGGGCAATCATTACAATAATGAGGTATAGATCTGAATATGGATTTTTTTTTCATGGACAATTTTATGTTGCATGTTCAAGATTCGGTAAACCTGACAATCTATTTATATGCACAGACAATGAGACATCAAAGAATGTTGTATATTCGCAAGTTTTACGTAGTTAAAAACATATATATATCTATAACGAAAAGAGAAACCTTTTCTCTTTTATCTATATTCACAGGTAGGACACAGGGAAACAACTACAATGGAGCGTAACTAATATGGCGCGTAACGATTTTCGCGCGCGGGGGGCTTGAGGGGGGGGGGGGGTGAAGCGCCCCCACCAATGGTCTTAAGCGTTTTTTGTATAACGTTTTACCATATTAGCGTTCTGCAAATGAGTAGTAATGAATAGTAATGACAGTGCTTTCTTCTAAAGTCAAATTGGCAAAAGTTTTATAGCTCATAATTTTGTAATAGAAAATGGTAAATTTTGCTTCCACCCTTAAATTTTTGCTTACCTTCTTGTACAGTTTCAAGATTTCATATTGCTGATTTCCCCTTATTTTTCACTAAATTATGAAAAGGAAATGAAAATCATTTATTAATAAAATAAATCAAATCAAATAGAGAATAATTCAGAGAAAAATTAAAGTAACCAACAAAATATGAAGAACGGTATCGAAATTTTCACCACTTATACCATTACTTTTTTCTCAGTTCAAATATTAGGAATAATAAACACTTCTACAAAAAATCTGATTTGGATCTCATTCATTTTTATTAGATGCTAAATATATTTCTGAATTAGTAGTTTGATCCCTTGGAACTTTTCAGAAAGATGGAGATTCTTTAATAGGAATTGAACATCTTCTCTGGGATATTTTTGAAGATCTATGATTCCTATAATTTCCAAAGTCACAACCGATCTTCTTTCAGAGTCTTTGGATAGCCAGCTGCAAAGTGTCTTTAACAAAACACGAAATCGATTATATGGGAAATCGATTACATATCTAACTAATTCTATAAAATCAGGAGATTCAAAATTGTTAACAAATGTGGGAACTTCTTTCCCTCCTGCAATCATAAGAGCCATCTCTTTTATAACTGCCGTTCTCTTACATCGGTCACCATAAGTGAAGAAAACACTGTCAAGCAACTTTACATCTGGTTGCATAAAATATCTTTGGAGCAAATATTCAGCAACTTCCTCTTTAATACCAAGAAAGTTGTACTTTTCCACAATGTAAGTAAATGTATCTCTGTTCAATCTTTCAAAACCAGAAACAGTACCTTCTTTATAGAAATCTATTATAATTTTCATGGTTTGAAAATTCACATCATTGGCTTGAATAAGATTTGTTCGTTTTTCAAGCATATCCGATTCGAGCATGGCTTTGAAGACATCACTAACGGCTGTTAATAGGGATTTCTTGACTTCAACGTCCCCACCATCACATTGAATAGTAATCATTGGGCTTTCTTGCATATTGAAATGAGTCAAAATTTGTGTAAGGCCAGAAACTCGACTCATCTCTGTAAAAAGAATAAATAAAATATTTGAATTACAGGATTGATTTCGGAAGAGGTCGGTATGTCAGTTGGAAAATGCACATGCACTACCGGATTTTGGCAAGTAAAACCTTGAGATTTGGTAATTTTACAAGAATAACCTCGGCCCCTTGGGTTTTATAAATGGTATCTTTAATCACACTTAAAGCTGTAGCGTCTTTATCAAACAGTTCGTGGTAACGAACTGTAGTAAGGAGCGACCCGGCTCAATAGTAACCAAAACTCTAAAAGATTGAGTTTTGATATCAATAGCTACAACAAAAGAATCGCATTTTAATGCTGATTTTAAATATATAATTTTCATCAAGTTTAGTTTTACCCATCAAAAGTCACGAGCCTGAGAAAATTTGCCTTATTTAGGAAAATAGGGGAAAACACCCCCTAAAAGTCGTAAGATCTTAACGAAAATGACACCATCAGATTCAGCGTATCAGAGAACCCTACTGTAGAAGTTTCAAGCTCCTATCTACAAAAATGTGGAATTTTGTATTTTTTGCCAGAAGACAAATCACGGGTGCGTGTTTGTTTGTTTGTTTTTTTTTTTCTTTTCCCCAGGGGTCATCGTATCGACCAAGTGGTCCTAGAATGTCGCAAGAGGGCTCATTCTAACGGAAATGAAAAGTTCTAGTGCCCTTTTTAAGTGACCAAAAAATTGGGGGGCATCTAGGCCCCCTCCCATGCTCATTTTTTTCCCAAAGTCAACGGCTCAAAATTTTGAGATAGCCATTTTGTTCAGCATAGTCGAAAACCATAATAATTATGTCTTTGGGGATGACTTACTCCCCCACAATCCCTGGGGGAGGGGCTGCAAGTTACAAACTTTGACCAGTGTTTACATATAGTAATGGTTATTGGGAAGTGTACAGACGTTTTCAGGGGGATTTTATTTTGTTTGGGGGTGGGGATGAGGAGAGGGGCTATGTTGGAGGATCTTTCCTTGGAGGAATATGTCATGGGGGAAGAAAAATTCAATGACAAGGGCGCAGGATTCTCTAGCATTACTATAAGAAAACAATGAAAAATAAACATGAAAACGTTTTTTCAAATGAAAGGAAGAAGTAGCATTGAAACTTAAAACGAACAGAGATTATTACGCATATGAGGGGTTCTAAAAGTACTTTAGCATGAAGAGCGAGGTATTTAGGAGGAGATAAATACCTTCCTCTTTATGCTAAAGTATTTTTAGTAATTTCAACTATTTATTCTACGGACTTTCTGATTCAGGGGTCATTCTTAAAGAATTGGGACAAAACTTACGATTTAGTGTAAAGAACGAGGTATTAACGAGGGTACAAACCCCCTCGTATACATAATAAAATTATAAGGTTATGAAAGTTTGTTACGTAAGTTAATTCTTAAGTTACGTATATTTTTTACTAATAAAGACGTTCGTTAAAAATTAAAAGTTCTGTCTGCCTTTTTAAGTAACGGAAAAATTGGAGGGCAACTAAGCCTCCTTCTCCACAGCTTTATTTCTCAAAATCGTCTGATCAAAACTAAGAGAAAGCCATTTAGCCAAAAAAAGAATTAATATACAAATTTCATTTTAATAATTTATGTGCGGAGAGCCAAAACCAAACATGCATTAACTCAAAAACGTTCAGAAATTAAATAAAAAAAAAACAAATTTTTTTAGCTGAAAGTAAGGAGCGACATTAAAACTTAAAACGAACAGAAATTACTCCGTATATGAAATGAGTTGTCCCCTCCGCAATCCCTCGCTCTTTACGCTAAAGTTTGACTCTTTGCCACAATTCTACTTTTTAAAACAATTAAAAGCTTTAGCGTAAAGAGCGAGGGATTGCGGAGGGGACAACTCATTTCATATACGGAGTAATTTCTGTTCGTTTTAAGTTTTAATGTCGCTCCTTACTTTCAGCTAAAAAAATTTGTTTTTTTTTATTTAATCACACTTAAAGCTGTAGCGTCGATTCCGGAGAAAGTGATATTCCTTTTTTTTGTATTCTTGATTATTTCTTTAGCCAATTTTGTATGGAAAATGTAGTCCTAGAAACCTGAGAAGTATCTCATCCAACTAGAAATTAATAGATATAGCCGCCACCCCCTCCCCCTATGCCGTTGGCCATCATTTTCACAAAGCCATATCGGCTGTAATATTTTAAAAGTGCAACACATTCTATTTTGGCCGAGAATGAGTAATGTACGTGGAATTGGTAAACTAAGCACGAGGAATCAAAACGGTGTAGTCAGAATTGTCCTATCTTCGTTTCGTTACGAAGAGAGATAAGCTTCTAAATGGCCTATGTATCTTTTTTATCAGGTCTTGTGGCCATTCAGAATAACAGAAGATGATTATCATATGAAGGTATAACATTTGGACCGGTTTTTGTCTCCTTTTTTGGTCAAGGAAAGGGGAGTGAACCTCCACTTTTAAATATATTCTCAGAATATCCTTGCTGTTAAAATGTATATAAATTTGATGTATATATTCCGCTTTGTCGGGGAATTTAAGTGATTCGTGTATTGAATTAGTTAACAGTGTCTGCTTTTGGTTTTGCAGTTGGCTGGCTTTACATGAATAAAGACATTTTCATATACATTTATGGACTTGACTATCTTGGCTTGCGAAATGGTAATTAGATTGTAAGTAGCATTGGATAAACCAGCCAACTATAAATATAACAAAAGAAAAACTAACAAAGGAGACATACGTCATGAAATGGAATAAATCTGAATTCGCTCGGAATAATTGAATTCAATTTATACCACTGAATAGAGCATAAAAAGTGGTTTAAAATATGTTCCTTTGATCCTCATTAGCCTCATCCTTCAGAGCGACCACAGCTGACAAACTTTTTTTCCATTTTTTGGCTCTTCTGAAAAGTTAGAAAAATGGCGTATGTTGCACTTTTAACTACCACAGCCTATTTTGTATAGAACAGGTAGATAATCGAAAAAATGTTAAATTTCAGATGACATGACTAACGCAGTTCCAGGGATAACGACCATAAATTCTTAAACTTTCTCTCTCTTATCCATGATGTTAGGAATAAACGAACTAAACCCTCCCACGCTTTTTTTCCCAATGTCACCGGGTCAAAATTTTGAAATGACCATTTTGTTCAACGTAGTCAGAATATCTAATAACTGTCTTTGATGACGACTTTATCCCCTACAGTCCCCGGGGGAAGAGCTACAAGTTATGAACTTTATCCTTTGTTAACATATAGTGTTGGTTATTAAAAAGTGCAAATAAATTTTAAGAAGAGAATTTTCTATAGTTAGGGGTGGGGGTCAGAGAGAGAGGGTTACGTGGGAGGATCTTTCCAAGGGGGAAGATATTTGGTGGATTTTTCAGCATTTAAAAAAAGAAATTAAATAAATAAAAAGTTTTTCAACTGAAAGTAAGGAGCAACATTAAAAGTTAAAAGGAACAGAAATTATTACGTATATGAGGGGGTTCGCACCCTCGTCAATATTTCGTTCTCTACGCTAAAATATTTTTAGTAATATCAAAAGTTAACATTTTGTTAAATAATGGCCGATACAAACAAAAATTTGCTTGTGTAATTTTTCCACCAATCTTAGCATTTAATATTATCTTAAGCAGCTTCTTAACTATCGTTTTTATGTGATAATAAACCAAAAATTTGATAATTATTATTATCAAATTTGATAAATGTGATAATTATTTCGTATATGAGGGGGTTGCCTTCTTCTCAGTACCCTACTCTTTACACTAATGTTCGACTTTTTGTTCCAATTATTTAAGAATGACTCCTGGCACACAAGGACCGTCTAATTAGATTAAAAAGTTTTTTGTTTTTTTTTACAAATTCACAACATTATAGCGTAAAGACCGAGGTACTGAGGAGGGGGTAACTCCCCTTTTATACGTAATAACAACCAAAATAAAAATCTGAGAAAATTGCGGTTCAAACAGTTCGTGCTATCGAGCTGTAAGTAAGGAACGACCCCGCACAATAGTAACCAAATCTCTAAAAAACGGTTTTAAAAAAGGACTTTGAAATCAATAAATATATTAAGAGAATTAGCTTTTCATTCTAATTTTAAATATATAAATCTCATTAAGTTTTAGTCTTACCAGTCAAAGGTTACGAGCCTGAGAAAATTTTCCTGATTTTCGAAAGGGGGGAGGGGTAAAGACCCCCAGAAATTCAATTGACCTAAATGAAAATCACACCATCAGACTCAGCGTATCAGATAACCCTACTGTATAGGTTTCAAGCTCCTATCCGTAAAAATATGGAATTTTGTATTTTTTGCCAGAAGAAAGATCACGGATGCGTGTTATCTGTTTTGTTTTTTTTCCCAAGGGTGATTGTATCAACCCAGTGGTCCTAAAATATCAAAAGAGGGTTCATTGGAACGGAAATTAAAAGTTCTAGTGCCCTTTTAAGTGACCAAAGCAATGGAGGGCAACTTGGCCAACTCCCCTACCAATTTTTCCCCCTAAATCGTGCGGTCAAAATTTTGAGATGGTCATTTTGCTCATCATAGGTGAAACGGCCAATAACTATGCCTTTAGTATAACCCGACCCCCCACAGCCCCAGGGGAAAGGTCCAAGTTATAAGATTTGCCTGTTGTTTATGCATAGTATTTGTTATTGGGATGCATGCATAGATTTTTGGGTGGGAGGGGGGAAAAATTTTCTGCTGGGGGTTTTTCCACGGAGGAATTTTCCTTGGGGTAGGGAACTTTTCACGGTGTGAACTTGCCAGGAGAAATTATAAACTTTATTATAATTATACAAATATAGTTTTTCACAAGGAATTACGGCAACCATGGTTTCTTTCAAACATTTATTGTCCTTAACAAGTCCTTAAAGTCAAAATTTAAAATCTACCTATTCTTCCCCTCCAATTTCTCAAAGTTTCAGCTGAGATCTTTAACTACTACTACTACTAACATCTCACCGCAGCACCTGGCCACCTGAGGCCATTTCAAACAAGCACACTCCTCCTCCATCCCAATCTATTCACAGCCTCCCTATTGAAACCCTCCTAGAAAGTTCTCATTTCCTTTAAGTGTTTCTTTATGACATTCTCCCACCCCAGACGAGGACGACCTGCTTTCCGTTTAGCCCTGGACGGTTGGCCGAAATGGACTATATTCGGCATTCTGTCGTCCTTCATCTACACAACGTGATCTAGCCATCTCAACCTTTCTTTTCTTATAGCCCTAGAAAGCGGGAATGAACCACGTTTTTCGTACAGTCTACTGTTTGAAATTCGGTCAGTCATCCGGGTACCCAGAACAACCCGTAGGCAATTTCTGAGCAAAATATCTAACTAATCTTCATCCGCTTTTCGGAGCGCTCATGCTTCAAAGTTATATTTGACCACTGTCATCACTGTAGCTTCTAATATTCTAACCTTGGTTTGCAGACTTATCTTCCTATTCTTCCAAACTAATACCCATAGGAGCCAAAAGTCTAAAAACCCGTTTTGACAAAAATCGAGTGAGGAAAAAAGATTTCATTTCAAATTGATTGAGGAGTGAGTTAGTTTCGGTTATCTTTTCTACTTTTGGCCGAAATATAATATTTTCTAATTTTGGTTTGTTTTAATCTTAAAATGTTAGTAAAAAAAAACTGAATTTTACCTGAATTTAAAAAATGCGTTTACAGACTCTGTAAAAATGCTGTAAATTTTAAGAGTTCTGCACTATTAGATTAACCATGTTCATACGATTAGCCAAACGTCCACAACCTTCATCTTTAATCCTCTTCTTCTCAATCTCTTTAGAGACGGAAAAGAAAAAATAAGTTTTGAAAAGACCTCTCCGTTACCTAATTAAATAATAAAAACAAGTTTGTTATTAACTGAAAGTAAGGAGCGACATTAAAAATTAAAACGAACATGTTCCCTCCTCAACGCCCCGCTCTTTACGCTAAAGTTTGACTCTATCTCTCAACTCTACTTTTTAAAACAGTAAAAAC
The DNA here is from genome assembly GCF_032884065.1 of Artemia franciscana. Classification (NCBI taxonomy): domain Eukaryota; kingdom Metazoa; phylum Arthropoda; class Branchiopoda; order Anostraca; family Artemiidae; genus Artemia; species Artemia franciscana. The sequence goes on along the minus strand of NC_088883.1, from coordinate 25,945,176 downwards.
CTTTAGCGCAAAGAGCGGGGCGTTGAGGAGGGAACAGCCCCTTTCATATACAAAGTAATTTCTGTTCGTTTTAAGTTTTAATATCGCTCCTTACCTTCAGTTAAAAAAAAACACTTGATTTTTTATTTAGTTTCTGAACGTTTTAAATTCATGCATGTTTTGATTTTGCCTCTCCGCACAAGAACAATTAAAACGAAATTCGCATATTACTTTTTTTTTGGCTAAATGGCTTTTTCATAGTTGTAATCGTACGATTTTGAGAAAAAATCCCAAACCAAGAAATCCCCCTGAAAACGTCTGTACACTTCCAAATAACCACTACTATACTTTAACACTGGGCAAAGTTTGTAACTTCAAGCCCCTCCCACGGGGACTTTGGGGGAGTCAGTCGTCCCCAAAGACATAGTAATTAGGTTTTTCGACTATGCTGAATAAAACGGCTATATCAAAATTTTGATCCGGTGACTTCGAGAAAAAATGAGCGTGGGAGGGGACCTAGGTACCCTCTAATTTTTTGGTCACTTTTAAAGGGCACTAGGACCTTTCCGTTAGAATGAGCTCCTTCGCGACATTCTAGGACCACTGGGTCGATACATTCACCCCTGGAAGAAAACAAAACAAAAAACAAATAAACCCGCATCCGTGATCTGTCTTGTCAAAAAATACAAATTTCAAATTTTTTTTAGATGGGAGCTTGAAACTTCTATATTAGGGTTCTCTGATACGCAGAATCTGATAATGTGATTTTCATTAAGATTCTATGATTTTTAGGGGATGTTGATCCTTTTCGTGTAAGTATTGGTATCAAAATTCCGTTTTTATGGCACTTGGTATCTACCAAGTGACCAAGCGATGGCAAATTCTGTCAGTCTGTCGGTCTGTCTGTCTGTCTATCCCGGATTTGCTACTTTAGGCACTTCAAGGTAAGCTAGGACAGTGAAATTTGGGAGGCGTATCAGGAACCAGACAAGATTGAATTAAAAATTGTCGTTTCCCCAATTCTACCATCTGGGGGGGGACGGTTAAATCGGAAAAATTAGAAAAAATGAGATATTTTTAACTTACGAACGGGTGATCGGATTTTAATGAAATTTGATCTTTGGAAGGTTATCGTATCTCAGAGCTCTTATTTTATACCCCAACTAGATCTGGTGAAATTGGGGGAGTGTGGGGGGGGGGGGGGTTAATTCTGAAAATTAGAAAAAATGGGTTATTTTTAACTTACGAAGGAGTGATCGGATCTAAAAAAAATTTCATGTTTGGAAGGATATCTTGTCTCAGAGCTCTTATTTTTTACCCCGACCGGACCTGGTGACACTGGGGGGAGTTGGGGGGACCTAAAATCTTGGGAAACGCTTAGAGTAGAGGAATCGGGATGAAACTTTGGTAGGAAAAATAAGCAAAAGTCCTAGATACATGATTGACATAACCAGAAGGGATCCGCTCTCTTTGGGGAGTTGGGGGGGGGTATTCTGAAAAAATAGAAAACATGAGTTATTTTTAACTTACGAAGGAGTGATCGGATCTTAATGACATTTGATGTTTGGAACGATATCGTCTCTCGGAGCTCTTATTTGGAAACCCAACCGGATCCGGTGACATTGGGAAGAGTTGGGGGGTGTGAACCTAAAATGTTGGAAAAAGCTTAGAGTGGAGGGATCGGGATGAAACTTGGTGGGAAAAATAATCACATCTCCTAGATACGTTATTGACATAGTCGGAACAGATCCACTCTTTGGGGGAGTTGGGGGGAGGATTAATTCTGAAAAATTAGAAAAATGAGGTATTTCTAACTTAGGAAGGAGTGATCAGATCTTAATTAAATTTGGTATTTGGAAGTATATCGTGTCTCAAAGCTATTATTCTAAACTGCGACCGGATAAGGTGACATTGGGGGGAGTTGGGGGGAATGGGAAGCTAAAAAACCGACGAAGACCACACTGCTTTTCCATAACAACAAATACAAAGTAGAAACAAGAGTGAAATATCTTTTCAAGACAGTGGAAATCAGTTCCATGAATATTTCGGCCCTATGTCCAAGGGCCATCTTCAGCACAATACGAAAACGAGAGAGAAAATATGTATATATAAATAAACTTACATTAAATTATGAGAATTAAAACTAATAATGTTTTTTAAAAAACTTTTTTTTTAAATTGCCCTAGAATCCTTACTTCAACGAAGTTCAACCAGGACTGCCAAAAAGCATGAAGTGAGAATATAAATCCATTCAAACTAAAGAGAACAAAGTCATTAAATGCAATTTCTCAGAGCCAACCTTGCATTCTTAGCAGCCTGTCTCAAAGGCCTTTTCGTAGCTGGTTCAATATTATTATAAATCGGTTTAGTAAAATATTTTGTTAGGTCATTTTTAATTAAGTTTGAGTATAAAGAATTTAATGAGTATTCTCTGAAGTCCCTGTTCAAAGAAATATTATTATTTGTTTTGAGACTAATTGTGTTGCGGAGCAACACTACTGCTTTCGTAGTTTTTATTTTTTTTTTTTTTGTTTTTTTTTTTTCACCGTGATCAGCGACCTGTAGCTCCGAAGTGGTAAGAGTTAAAAATTTGAGATTTTTCAGAGGGAAGGGAAACGTGAAACAGAGTAAAAAAGTTGAAGAGAATTTCCTAAAATTTCTAACAGTTTTCCATAAAAAAAATAAAACCGTTTTTTTCTTAGAAACTCTTTGTTCGATGTTTGGCGTCAAGTTAAGACGACCCTAGCTTCGGAAATAAACTTGTTAGAAATACAGTTATTCTGAACTCATGTATAACTTTCATTTGTCTCTTCGAGAACCGGAGCACAAAATTCCGTAGCTCTTACAGATTTCCCGGAAATAATTCCGGAAAAGTCCATCTCGTTCCGATTTTTTTTGGAATTTTCTCAAATTTTCGATTTTGAGGTTTCTTATATTTTTATCGAGTAGTGCTATGAAAAGTTTGCAAGAAGAAGTGAAGTGTTCTATATACCAAGTTGCTTCGTTCTCTAAGAAATAATTTATGAGAACAAAAAATGAAAAGAGAAAAAACAAATAGTTGAAAAAACAAATACAGAACGTATTTAAGAAATAATTTCCGAAGTTTCGACGTTCTAGAGGTAACTTCTGTTCTGGACCAGCTAGAATTTTTTTTCCAACGCGGTTCGACAGGTCTCGATCTCCTAACGACTGGAGCTTACAATAGTTTCTCCGAAATAAAATTCCTTCTTTGGGTTTTTCTATTTGGAAGTTTTGTCATGCCCTCGGGGCAATTTAAATTTTTTGGTGAATTTGGGTTGTTTTATATTTTCCTAGCTTAGACCATCAAAAGTTAAGCAGAAAACTATAAGACGTTATTTCCGTATCTCTTTCAGATTTCCCGGAAATAATTCCCGAAATGTGCGTCTCGAAACATAATACTTCGAATTCAGAATATTCAGAATTGTCAACTGTGTTATTGTGTTATTCTCGTTTATTTCTGGACCAGCTAAACATTTTACCAAACTCAGTTTAGTAGGAGCTCGCAATAAAACCATATCAAAGATGCTTCTAGATAACAATCGAAGCCGCATTAGAAAATTGTCCTCTGAAGGACATAATGGAGACTGTTGCTCCGCAACTGTGTCCCGTAGGGCACAGTTGCACGTGTTGCTCCGCAACTGTGCCCTAAGGAACAGGGCACAGTTGCTGCAACACTTCCCGTTGCACAGGCAACGGAGGTCTAGTTTCGATTGATTGTTGAACCACCTGTTTTATCCCCAAATCAATACTGATGAGTGATGATTTTTCAAAAAGCATCGTGTGGGACAAATTATTAAATATATGCCAACCTAAAGCAGAATCAAAGGAGTTGTTGGAACTATTTGAAATTAATGCCTTGTCTATGTTTTTTTTATACTGTTGTAACCGTTTTTCTAGATTCTGATGGGTCCTGCCGACATAGTAATTTCCACAATCACAGGGTATTTGATAGACCCCTCTTTGACGAGTAACTGAGGTCTTATCTTTACTGGAATTTTAGAAATCAATGATTTTAAAATTATTAGTAAAAACTACGTACAGATTATTTTTTGTGCAAATATTTTTTTTGTTGTTGTAATTTTTGGGATATACGGAAGACAGACAATATTTGAGGGCTTATCAGTAGCCTCACATTGTGAAATATCATCTTCGATTTTACAGGAATGTCTTTTTATTCTACGGTTAATTATCTTTTTGACCAAAGGAATGGGGTATCCATTACCAAAAAGAATATCTCTGATAAAGTTTACTTCTGCATTTATATACAAATCGGAGCAAATATTCCTGTCAAATCGAAGATGATATTTCAAAATGTGAAGCTACTGATAAGCCCTCAAATATTGTCCATCTTCTGCATACCCCAAAAATCAAAACAAAATTAAAAAATATTTGCACAAAAAATAATCTGTACGTAGATTTTACTAATAATTTTAAAACCATTAATTTCTTAAATTCCGGTAAAGATAATACCCCAGTTACTCGCCAAAGAGGGGTCTATCAAATACCCTGTGATTGTGGAAATTACTATGTCGGCAGGACCCATCAGAATATAGGAAAACAATCCCTCGCTCTTTACGCTAAAGTTTCACTGTTTGCCACAATTCTACTTTTTAAAACAATTAAAAACTTTAGCGTAAGGAGGGAGGCGTTGAGGAGGGGACAACCCATTTCATTTACGGAGTAATTTCTGTTCGTTTTAAGTATTAATGTCACTCCTTACTTTCAGTTGAAAAAACTAGTTTTTTTATTTATTTAATTAATAATATTGAACCAGCTACGAAAAGGCCTCTGAGACAGGCTCTGAGAAATTGTATTTAATCACTTTGTTCTCTTTAGTTCGAAAGGATTTATATTCTCACTTCATGCTTTTTGGCAGTCCTGATTGAACTTCGTTGAAGTAAGGATGCTAGGGCTGTTTTTAAAAAAAGTTTTTAAAAAACATTATTAGTTTTAATTCTCACAATTTAATGTAAGTTTATTTATATATACATATTTTCTCTCTCGTTTTCATATTGTGCTGAAGACGGCCCTTGGACATAGGGCCGAAATATTCACGGAACTGATTTCCACTGTCTTAAAAAGATTTTTCCCTATTGTTTCTACTTTGTATTTGTTGTTAGGGGAACCTAAAATCTTGGAAAACGCTTAGAGGGGAGGGATCAGGATGAAACTTGGTGGGAAAAATAAGCACAAGTCCTAGATACGTGATTGCCATAACCGGAACAGATCCGATCTCTTTGGGGGATTTAAGGGAGGGGGAGGGTTAATTGTAAAAAAAATTAGAAAAAATGAGGTATTTTTAACCTACGAAGGAGTGATCGGATCTTAATGAAATTTCATATTTAGAAGGACCTCGTAACTGAGAACTCTTATTTCAATTCCCGACCGGATCCAGTGTCATTGGGGGGGGGGATCTTGGAAAACGCTTAAAGCGGAGAGATCACGATGAAACTTGGTGGGAACAACAAGCACATGTCCAAGATACGTGACTGACATAACCAGACCAGGCCCGCTCTCTTTGGTGGAGTTGGAGGGGGGAGTAATTCGGAAAAATTAGAAAAATGAGGTATTTGTAACTTACGAAAGGGTGATCAGAGCTTAATGAAATTTGATATTTAGAAGCATCTTCTGCTTTAGAACTCTCATGATAAATCACGACCAGATCCGGTGACATCAGGGGGAGTTGGAGGGGGAAACTGGAATTCTTGGAACACGTGAAAATTGAGGTATCTTACGAATGGGTGATCAGATCTTAATGAAACTTGATATGTAGAAGAATCTTATGTCTCGGGTGCTTCATTTTCGATTCGAATCGAATCCGGGGACAGAGAGGGTTGGAGAAACGCTTAGAGTGGAGATTGGGATGAAACTTGATGGAAGAATTAGCGCAAGTTGTAGATACGAGGTTGACATAATTGGAACAGATCCTCTCTCTTTGGGGGAGCTGGGGGTAGTTAATTTGGATAAAATTAGAAAATTGAGGTATTTTCAACTTAAGAACGGGAACTATGAGCTCTTGGCTTTTCCGACCTCGTCACAAGTGCCATATGAGCTCTTAGCTCTTCTTTAAAGTTTCGGTTGCTATTGAGCCGGGTCGCTCCTTACTACAGTTCGTTACCACGAACTTTTTGATGAGTCTTAAATGAGTTTTTGAAAAAATATTTTTGGAGTATAATTCGGGAATAATAACTGCTTTTTTAGAGAGACCGTTTCAATGTTGCAAGTTCCTTTTGTAGCAGCCTTCGTAGCAACTAACAGACTGTAGCAGCAAAACTAAACAGATATTACTATGACTAACAGCAAACTGCAGGAACAGTCCATTTTAGACCAAAACAACTGCATACGCTGCTACTCCATCCCGATCCATTCCAATAATTCCTCTTTACTCTTTCCCAGGAACTTCCCATTTACCTTAAATCTTTTCTTATGGCGTCTTCCCGACCCATTCGAGTAAGGCCTGCTTTGTGTTTGGCTGACAAGGACAGTATCTGATCAGTTCTGCGGATCAACATTGCATGTGCTTCGAAACAATAATTTTTGCTTCTTTTGTTACGGGGGAGTGTTGGGTTGCAGAAAAGGGCACTGAAAAAGACTAAATGTCTCAAAATTGAAATGGGCCTAATTTTGGGGAGAGGAACCTTACTCATCCCCCTAAAAAAGTTGTACAACAGACGTAAAATCTTCTGTCAGCCAGTTTCAAACTGAACCGGGAAAAAAAGTTTCATGGTCCATTTTTGGTGCCATTGCCCCCCTCTTGTCACAAAAAAAGTGTTTGGCTTGCTAGTCCCAAAAAAATAATATTTGAATATTTTGACCCATAAATCCAGATTTCCCTCATTTTCTTTTATCAGAACTTTTTATGAAAAGATTAGAAATCTTCTTTGTTTTATACCCTTGTCTCAGGTAATGCAGGGGCTATGCCATATCCAGAAGCATATTTATTGAACCTTTAAACTAGCAGAACAGATTACCTCATGATTCTGATTTGATATCTTGGGGGTTGTGGGAGGCCATGTAGGAAAAACCTTCATGGGAGTGGGGATTGGTTTCCCTTCAATTACTTTTGGCTCTTAAATAATGCCTAGTACTTTTAATTTTCTATCGAGTAAGCCCCCTCTGACTTTTATATGACCGCATCTTCCATATAAAGTGGCTGGAGAAAGCAATCAATTAAAAACAAAAACTTTCATGGCTCTTCAGTAAATCAGCATCTTTCGCCCGCCTCTGGTATTAATATTCTACCCTCTGCTCTCCTTACTTTATAATGACATCATGTTGAGAAGTGGACAACAGAATAGTTTGGATGGTTAAGAGAGATGGGACAATCGTTCCAATAATAAAAAACGGAGTAACATTATTTAGATCTATATCTGGGTGATGAGGAGAAAGGAGGGGGGGGTACTTACTCAAGCGATCTTTGCATTTTGGAAAGACAGTATACAGAGATTTTAATCCTCATCCGTTATGCAGAATTTTTTTTTGCAATTAAAGGGTAGTTGACACCCACCAGCACCCATAGGTTATTTCCACCTCCTCCCTCCCCCTAAGAAAAAAAACAACAAACAATGATAAAAAAAGAAACAGTAAAATTCTAGTTGAGTGACCTCTTGCTATCTCAGAAACGGGTTAGGTTAGGAAAATGAAACTTTCAGGGATGGATCTGCAGGCTAAAGTTTATCCCGGGAAGGTATTTTAAAGTACCCACCTCCACTCCTTCTCCCTCTAGAGAGCCCTGAAATTTGCCTACATGACAGGTAATTTCCTATTATAGGTAATAGGTAATAAATATATTTGACATTTTGACAAAACAACATTTTACCTTAATTTTCAGTTACCAGTTGCTTTTTCTCTGCCTTTAGTTCTGAAAATGCAATTCCTCTTACTTCAGTAGAATTCTGAGCCATATCAATGTTGTTTTTTTTTTCAAAATTTATTATATGTACTTGCACATGTTTAAACCTTATAAATTGAGATCGAGCAAAGTTGTGAAGCTGAAAACAATTTTGTTGCAAAATTTCGGTATAAAATTTAATATTTAAAATTAAACCTACTATGTAATCCATTAGCCCTTCTGTGAAACATTATTAAACGGTACTGTATAGATTTATCAAGCCCAAAACGAATCAACTTAGTTAAATAAAGCTTAAAATTGATGTCAGCATTAACTGTTTATTTTGTATAGACGACGTGTATCTTCATAAACAGATCTACCACCACGCAGCAGTATCCAGCATTTTTTTTTTTTTTTAAATAGCGAAAAAGAACTACAACACAAGAATAGAATATATTACACATTTGGCTGTAGGGGTTTGACACATCTTCAAAGGGGTTATCTGATTTGCTAAATTTGATGATCTAATTGTCCTACAAATCATTTACCGTTTGGATGTGTTTAGTCCCTTTTCCAACAATCAGCCAAGTGTTCTCAGGTTCGTAGCTTTTAGCAGGTGATCTAAAACTAATAGGATTTTGCATATTCAGAAGCGCTGAAAAGGGCAAATCCTTTGATGTTTGTATTATTTTTAAACTTTTTTTTTCAGAGTTTCGGTTACTACTAGGACGATTCGATCTTTACGTACCGCTTTCTTATTCTTTTGATTAAACGGCCCTTGTGTTTTAGGCGTCGTTAAGAACGAATTGGGACGAAATTAAAACTTTAGCGTAAGCAGTGAGGCGTTGAGGAGGGGGTAACCCCCCTAATATACATAACATAATAATTTCTTAGTAAATACATTCTGTTTTTGTGCATGTTTGTAATTCGTACTGTTGTTTAAATTCCTTGCTTGTTATTTATTTATATTTTTGTGTGTATATGGCCCATGGGTTTTTGAAATACACTTATCTATCTGTCTATCTATCTATATGGCTGTCCCTATTATTGACTTATCAATTGAGTGAACATACCACTCAATACCTTTTTTATGCTCTTTACGTACAAAATAATCGCTTTTATCGCAAAATTCATATTGAAGCACTTTTTCTGCCCCTAACAAATGACGAATTTTCAACTAAAGTATGAGTTATCGGTCATTTTCGACAAAATAATACTACATTTTCTCGGTGCCAAAACTATTTATTATGTGGTTAGTTTAGGTCAAAAAGCGCTTAAATTTAAATTTGCGATAGAAGCGATTATTATATTCGAAGAGGATAAAAAAAAGCATCGAGAGGTATGTTCACTTTATTGGTAAGTCATAATATTGACAGTCAAATATTTACCAATTTCTGTTCATAAAACGTTTAATGTTGCACCTTACTTTCAGCAAAGATTTTTGTTGTACTTCATTTAAGCAGATGATCTGTTTTGCAAGGTTTTACTTTTATACCAAAAAAATTTTCAAAAGTCACTGCTCTGTAGAGGGAGTGCATCCTATGACATACTCCCCTGAAAGTTTCATTTGCCTAGCCTAACCCCATTCCAAGATAGCCAAAAGTAGCTAAACTAGAGTTTACCAAATAAATATCACATGAAATGCAGTACCTTCTTTAATGAGTATTTGTGTATTAAAAAACACTCTTCCCCAACGTTGTCTTCAAGAAACTAAAAACTAATCAGTTGAAACTAAGCAATCTTCAAAATTCAAACCGTCTAACCTTGAGGGCATTTAACCTTATCGGTTTAACCTTGAGGGCGTTGAAAGGCTAAGATTATCAAAACCTTTGTTAAACGGTTCTCAAGGGAGAAGTAGGAAAATCAATTGAGTGGCAGGTTACATGCTTTATATACTTATATTGATAAAACTTTCAGGTTACCTGCTAGGGTGACTTTGAAAAACTGAGAATCAATTGGTAGAGGCGTTGGTACTCGTGTATTATATGGTACAAACTCGAGAATTCAGATCTGCAAGATCAGACAATAACCTATTTATAGCGTCTGGACTTGGAGACAATTCGCTTAGGCTCACTTGAAATCTACGTGGTAGGTATATTTTTATTTAATATTTACCGCATAGAGTTGGTATTTTGGTTGGGTTAGGTATTTAGATACTTGTGTCGCATAGCCACCACACTCAAGTTGTGTTGAAAAGTGAAGTTTGGTTAACGCTATTGAAATAAAACAAAACATGATGAAGATATAATACCTTATCAACAAAATTATGAAAACTACAACAAAGAATTGTGGAAGTGGGGCCACCCAGACAGGTTTGTATTACAGTAACCTAACCAAACCAAGTGAAGTAACTAAGTAACTTAACCAAAATACCAACTAATTATTTAATTAAAATATAGCTACAATTTAGTTTCCCATCGAGCCGAAGCATGTCTGGTATAAAGACCATGAAAACCATTTATTGTCTCATGTTCGCGATACAAGATCTAGAGTGTGGTGGCTATAAGACAAAAGTAGCGTTATTTAATATAATATGGTCTGGACACCCCTCCATAATGCTTTGTAGTAGTTTCCATAATTTTGATACAAAAGTCACATTTTGGTATATTTCATTATGATAGATAAATGTATTTGAAAGCCAAATATACGGCCATAAACACAGGAAATACGAAAGGCACAAATCACATAAACTTTGATCAGCAGCCAGCATAAAACACTTAAATGAAACACTACATTAGCCTAATAATATTCCTTAATACTTGAAAACACGGTCATTAAAAAGGAACACTTAACACTTGGAAAAATCTAACAGTTCGTGGTAACGAACTGTAGTAAGGAGCGACCCGGCTCAATAGTAACCGAAACTCTAAAAAATAGAATTTTGATACCAATAGTTACATCAAAAGAATCGCATTTTAATGCTGATTTTAAATATATAAGTTATTTTACGATAAAATTACAAGCCTGAGAAAATTTGCCTCATTTTAGAAAATAGGGGAAACCCCCCTAAAAATCACACACTCTTAACGAAAATCACACCATCAGATTCAGCGTATCAGAGAACCTTGTTGTAGAAGTTTTAAGCCCCTATCTACAAAAATGTGGAATTTCGCATTTTTTGCCAGAAGACAGATCACGGATGCGTGTTTATTTGTTTGTTTTTTTCCCCAGGGGTGATCATATCGACTGAGTAGTCCTAGAATGTCGCAAGAGGGTTCATTCTAACGGAAATTAAAAGTTTTAGTGCCCTTTTTGAGTGACCAAAAAATTGGAGGGCACCTAGACCCCCTCTCACGCTCATTTTTTCCCAAAAGTCAGCGGATCAAAATTCTGAGATAGCCATTTTATTCACCATAGTCGAAAAACCTAATAACTATGTCTTTAGGGACGACTTACTCCCCCGCAGTCCCCATGGGAGAGGCTGCAAGTTACAAATTTTGACCTGTGTTTAAATATAGTAATGGTTACTAGGAAGTGTACAGACGTTTTCAGGAGGATTTTTTGGTTTAGGGGGGGGGGGGCTTTTCCTCCTCAATGCCTCGCTCTTTACGTTAAAATTTCTTACTGTTTTAAAAATAGAGTTAAGACAAAGAGTCAAACAAAAAACTGAGTAATTTTTGCTCGTTTTAGTTTTAATTTTGCTCCTTACTTTCATGTAAAAAAACTTGTTTTTTTAAAATACATAAATAAAACGTTACATTTACATTATGCTGGGATTTATCTTTTTTTATGTAAAAAGAATTTCCCAGATACCTTGCTCAGAGGCGCCATTTGAACCAAATCTCGGGGTGGGCATGAACTCCATCTTGTCCCCCCCCCTGACTCACTTCGTGTCGCGTAAGAAAAAATGCGGGTTTTGGCAGCACATCGATTGAAAATTCTGAGTAAAAACGCATTTTCAGCACCCGTGGGTTGCTTGGAAATGCACTGTAACCGTATTTGGAACTCGGCCACACTGACCTCTAAGATTTTTTAAATAAAAAAAAACAAGATTTTTTAGCTGAAAGTAAGGAGCGACGTTAAAACTTAAAACCAACAGAAATTGCTTTGTATTTGAAAGGGGCTGCTTCCTTATCAACGCCCCGCTCTTTAAGCTAAAGTTTTTTACTGTTTCAAAAAGCAGAGTTGAGAGAAAGAGTCAAACTTTAGCGTAAAGAGCGGGGCGTTGATGAGGAAGCAGCCCCTTTCATATACGAAGTTCTGCTCGTTTTAAGTTTTAATATCGCTTCTTACTTTCAGCTAAAAAACTTGTTTTTTTTTTATTTAATCCCATTCAGGAACGACCTGCTTTATGTAAGAGAAAACAGAGGAAATAGAGAAACAAAAAATTGTTTGGTTGTAGGAAGCATTTTTGTCTCAAATGTCCACATTTTCCCCAAATACTCTATAATCACTTAAACAACTGATTCAGTCATGTTTTGGTCTGCCAAACTTAAAAATTAAGCTGATTAATCTTCATTTCTTCCTCCTTGATATCGTAATAGGAACACCATTTTTGGTGATGAATGTGTCTTGATATTAATTTGTTATGCTCAGAGCGGCGAATGTCGTCCACACATTCATTTTGACAAAGTAGCTTCCCAGTAGAACTATTTTTCATCAGGGTGCTGGCGCACTGTGAATACTTTAGAAACTGTATCAAAAATCACACCATTGGAACCCACCATTACTTTTCTGATCAAGTTCTTTATAATTCTCAATGGAATTTCAGAATTTAGGTACAATAAAAGCTTGGCTTTTCATAGATATTAATTAAAAAAAACAAGTTATTTTAACTGAAAGTAAGGAGCGACATTAAAACTTAAAACGACCAGAAATTACTTCGTATATGAAAGAGGCTGCTTCCTCATCAACGCCCCGCTCTTTACGCTAAAGTTTGACTCTTTCTCTCAATTCTTCTTTTTAAAACAGTAAAAAACTTTAGCGTAAAGAGCCCCTCCTCAACCCCTCCCCCAACCAAAAAAATCCTCCTGAAAACGCCTGTACACTTCCCAATAACCATTATTATATGTAAGCACTGGTCAAAGTTTGTAACTTGTTGCCCCTCCCACGGGGACTGTGAGGGAGTAAGTCGTCCCCAAAGACATAGTTATGAGGTTTTTCAACTACGTTGAATAAAATGGCTATCTCAGAATTTTGATCCGTTGACTTTGGTAAAATAATTAGCGTGGGAGAGGGCCTAGGTGCCCTCCAATGTTTTTGGTCACTTAAAAAGGGCACTAGAACTTTTCATTTCCGTTAGAATGAGCCCTCTTGCAACATTCTAGGACAACTGGGTCGATACGATCACCCCTGGGAAAAAAAAACAAAAAAAAACAAACAAATAAACACGCATCCGTGATCTGCCTTCTGGCAAAAAAAGCAAAATTCCACATTTTTGTAGATAGGAGCTTGAAACTTCTACAGTAGAGTTCTCTGATACGCTGAATCTGATGGTGTGATTTTCGTCAAGATTCTATGACATCTAGGGGGCGTTTCCCTCTATTTTCTAAAATACCGCAAATTTTCTCAGGCTCGTAACTTTTGATGGGTAAGACTAAACTTGATGAAACTTATATATTTAAAATCAGCATTAAAATGCAATTCTTTTGATGTAGGTATTGGTATCAAAATTCCATTTTTTAGAGTTTTGGTGAAACTCGAAGATCACAATCAACGAGGTTAAGTGATTAAACTGAAAGTGGAAAATTCAACCAGACTACAGGTTGGCGTTCCTCAGCGAGAAATTTTCTTATCTAAGTAAACAATACGTCGATGAAAGTAACCTTCATTAGCATGCTGAGAGTTGCAAACAAAATCTCGGTAGTTTTTCACTATTTCTAAGCGAGAAAACAAACGCTCATTGCTCGCTGTTGTCACAGGAAGTGTGGCAGCAATACAAAGTACTTTAATTTCTTCTGAGTAAGCCACTGGTAATGCCTGAAGATGATCAATAATGTCTAGAAAGTTTTCCAGTTTTTTTTCCTCATCGAGCAAGAAACGCTTGGCAATACCAGCTTGAGATTCGAGAAAAATTTTGTCGATATCCAGCTGGCCGTACAGAGCAGAGAAACGCTTGAGCAACTCTGTGTCCATAAACTTTGTCGAGCTTGGATCCAAGGCTTCGAGTGTGCTCAGCGCTGGTAAGTTATCTGTGAACCTTCTGTCAAATTCGGCTAATAAATGGTCGAAAGTCTCGGAGTGCTCTCGCTTCATTTCATCCGCCAAAGTAATAGTCCGATTTCCAGATTGGATGAAGTTCTTTCCTAGCGTCAAAGTTGTCACAAATTGTTTCAGATGCTTGGTGATCTTTTGAGTTCTAATGCTAATGGCTATTAATACCTTTATGTTTACCTAACTAAAAAGTTAATAGGCTTAATGATGTAAAGTCTTCTACTTCTCTGTGTGCTCTCGTCTTTAGTCTTAGGGTAGCGTTGGCCTACAATCTGGGGTTCGACCAGTAGAGGATGTCAAGCGTCTCTAACTTTCATAAGGTTTATGTGTCGAGCATAAAAATGTTTATTTACACATATGACACAGTAAATGTACATAAGACGAGGACAAAAACAGAATAAGAACTGACTCGAGTAATCAAAAACGGTGGCTTATATTCACTAAAACAAGGAAATAACCATCGAAACATTTGACAGGAACTGATTTATTTTAATCTGTCAAATTAGAGGAATTTCTGTAAAAATTCAGAACTTATAATATTAATATAATCATCTAGGAAATGGGTATTTGACAGAACTCGAGAATTTTATTATGTATCTAACCTACTTTCAAAGTTTACAATGATTAATAGCAAATAGCGTAATTTCCCCAAGGGTTGTCAGATAATTACGCTCTTTGGTTAATAGGCGTGAAGATATTTCAAATCAATTGGACAGAATGGTTTGTGTTGGACATAATGGATTATTATGGCCGGTAAAGGGCCCTTTCTGGTAGAAGCGTGGCCCCCCTGGAAAATCTGGGGTGGGCATTTGCTCACCCCTTGCCCCCCCCCCAAAATGGGGCTCCATAAATAAACTGAAGCGACGTACTATTTACGATACCTGAAAGTATCAACTCATTTATTCGAAATATCCCTTCCCTTATCGTAAAGATACCCTGGCGCCGGCCCAAGCAATTCACTAAATAATCCCCTTTAACTCTGCAAAGGGGTTTAGTGTATCTGTCTTCATTGGAACATCTTTCTTTAGAATGTCTTTTCAATCTTGCCCTAATTGGCATTCAGTTAGCTCTGAGCTGCATCCACAACGTCAAATATCTAGCTGGTAAATTACTCCTGCCCGTAAACCATCTTAACATCCTTATAAAACTTTAATGTCTCCTTATTTTTTTTTATCTCCTCACTCCATTTTTGAATCATTTCATTCTCTAGTACTTTCTAAATCTCATTCTCCCAATTTGTATATATATCCATTGGTCCTCTCCCTTCATTCCAAACAAAACAAAAGTCTGTTTTGTCTAAATTGTCTTTTATTTTTAGTGACAATGATTTTTTTTCCCTGCGAGGGTAAATCTTCATAAGCTACCTTAAGCAACCTGTCACCTGGTAACTGGACGACTCTCAACCCAAATTTATCACTGAGACTAGTCTGTAATTTTTTAGTGGCCATATACCTAGATAAATTAAAAAAAAAAAAAAAATAATGGTAGTAGACACAAGATTGAAACTTAAAAGGAAAAAAAATTATTACTTCACAGTCTATCTAGCATAAATCAATAAAGCTAGTACAGATAAACAAAATAATCATAATCCCATATGTTTGTGAGGTTGTTAGAAACTAGCGCTTTACTGAAAACACAGTATAAAAAAATAAAAAAGAAGAATGATGTTAAAGGTGATTTATTAGTTAAAGGTGAGTACGTAGCTTGACAACTGTAAACTAATCTGTAAAGCTTTCCATAATCTTAAACCGGCTGTGATATCATTAACTTTCTGTATACAATTATAATAATCTTAAAAACACAAGCATAAAAATAAATGCTTTTTTTAATAGCCAGATAGTCACTTAACAGAATACAGAAATATCGGATTGATTTATCATGTAAAATTTTGGTCTCACCAGCTATAGTACTAATAGTGAGTAATAAACAATCTTACATTGTGAGAAATACACTTTTGTATTACTAAAAAAATGCTTTATTTGTAATTGGAAAAAAGTGGCCTTAATCGGTTTACTTTTACTGTACCAAAACCCCTATATTGTTTTCTGTTTTCAGTAAAGCGCTAGTTTTCTATAATCCTACTAACATAAAGAAACACGATTATTTGGTTTATTTGTACTAGCTTTATTTATATATGTTAGATAGACTGTGGATCAATAATTTTTTTTCGTTTTAAGTTTCATCTTCGCTCTTTACTTCTCTATAAGAACTTCATTTTTTTTTTTAAATTACTCTCTGTCCGTTTTTAATTTAAATTCAATGCAGAAACAACACAGAAATTATCTTTTTTTTTTAGGGAGGGAAGCACCCTCATATACGGAATAGCTTCTGTTCGTTTGAAGTTTTAATATTGCTCCTTACCTTCAGTTGAAAAAAAAAATTAATTTCTGATGGTTTTTCAAATAATACCAAGAAATTCATGCTACACAAAATGGTTTAAAAAAAGTAACATTTTGGTATGTCTAATTTATTTCACTAAATTTCTCCCCCCCCCCCTCTGATAAACACCAAAAAAAATAGACATACAGGTGTAGAACGGCACTAAACACAAAAAAGTAGGAAAGTAACCTGACAACCAGAAAAATATCCAAATTTTTTATTTTTTTTAATAGGTTCTTAGTGCTGTGATTTTATTATATATATTACAAATAATTTTATTCTGTCTATTAAATGGCAAAAAAGGAAATAATGTGAATAACTAAATATAACAATAAGTAATCCTTCTTCGAAGATACAACTTTGAGTGGTTCCAGAACCATATGCCTACATTTTTCCAACTAATTTTCTTCTAAGTGGCAAGGGGCTGGGGTCCGTGGCGTAACTTTATCCAAAAATAGTGTATGGAACAATTTACAAAAAAAATGTGAATTAGCTGAAAAATAATCATATATATTTCAGAAAACCATGATTGAAATAAAATAGCCTGATTAAGGAACTGAGCCCTTGCCATTCTAACTCAAAGGCTAACCCGCTAGTAATTGAACTACGGTGGCCATGTTCGAATTTAATGTATTTGTTATTGTAGGACCAGGTTGTGTAATTTACACTCCTTTTCCCAAAGACTATGAAGAGCTATGTCATCATCAAAAGCATATTTATTGGACCTTGTTCAGCAAATAATTTGTAATTGGCTATTATAAAACATTGAGTTAATAAAAGCTTCTATTATATAGAATGAGAGCATCAAACTATATTTTTCGAAGCTCAACTTTTGAAACAGCTTTTGAATGAGTCATTAAGAAACTCTCTATGATGTTCTGGTAGTCCTCTAGGCCTGCTGAAAAAAAAAAAAAAAACAAAAAAACAAGCAGATCAGTGCTACCGATACAAAAAAGTGATTTTCTTGTTGTTCAAGGATGAGATCTGTAATTTCCCCGCACAAAGTTTTTGAACATGCTGATTCTAATGGTACACTTTTCATTTTGATCTAATGCCATTTTCAAGGGGTTTCAGACATTTTTTTTTAGAAATCACAATAAATTTCTTTTTGCGACCAACTTTTACTTTTAAGACGAACTGAAAATAATGGTTACCATTCCTGAATCAGTGTCAGATGTGAAATGGTGTTTTTTAACTTTTGGTTACTATGGATTGTGGTTCGCTCTTTAACAGATTGCAGCCCCCCCCCTGCAACCATGATCACCATTTAAAAACTGGGGATTAGTTGTTCTATGCAGCCAAACAATCTTTTAAAGTACCCTAATTGAATACTCTCTATCTGAGTCACTTTCTTGTGCCTCCGAATATCTGCTTCGTGATGTATAATAGGCATTTAATCAAAAGATTCTTTTATGTAACAATAAATTTTATTCCCATTACATTATTCCACAAAATTGTAAACATTGCTGCGCTTCCCCGGTTTAACTTTTTCTTTATATGTGAATTCCATTTTCCATTTCTTTGAAAACTATATTCTAGATAGTTAATTTTATCCACAACTTATATCTCCTCCCCCTTAAACCAAAATTTACTTTCACATTTATAATTCCTCATGTTAAATATAACCACTTCATCTTTAGATAATCATTTGTTAAATCCAGTAGCTTCTGTAAATTATGTGCCGAATTCGCCACTAGAGCAGTGTCATCCGCAAACATCAGCACTGAGAAGTTTTATTGCCTAATCTCACTGTTAGAGCCCATTTTTTGTTAAAAATTTAGCAATGTCATTAATAAAAAGACCAAAAAATCGAGGTGACAAGGTGCTTCCCTGATTTACTCCTTTCTTAACTTTAGTGGGACTCTAAAGATCCGATCCACGTTCTGTTACTATTGCACTAGTTTCAAAATACATATTTACAACCAAACGAATGAAACAAGAAGGTAGCCCCACATCGTCTAGGCTTTTTTAAGCAGAACTGTATTAAGATACACTTTTTTAAGTCGAAAAATGCAACATTTAACTTATTTTATGCTGATCATCATTTTTCAGTTAATCCGCTTAAAATAACAACTTTATGTTATCTGTGGTACTATAACCTTTTCTAGAGCCTCCCTGTACTTCTTTCGTAACTCCAAAACCCTCTAGCCAATCATTCAACCGACTATCTAAAATTTTGGGACTCTGCCCTTTATATAAAGGTACCATTATGGATGTTTTCCATATAGAAGACCATACTCCATTACTAATAATTCTATTAAATAAGTAAACTAACATAGGTAATATCACAGTGAGTATCACTAAGTGACTTCTTTATCAAAATTGCTGGTATTCCATATGTTCCTGGTCCTGACTTTCCTTTCATATTCCTGACAACTCCCGTACTTTCTTCCTACAAAACCTCTCTTACTAAACCATAATCCTTTTCTCTCATAGGGAACAAAACAAAATCGACCCCATTTTCTTTACTTCATTCTATACATTCCCCATCTATGCTCTTTAAATAATTTGATCAAGTATCAGCCGCTGGGATATATGATAGGGCCTTTCTTTTATTAGCACTTGATTCCATTTCTGACAAGACATCTTTTGTATTACCTAGATTAAAAGCTTGCACCAACTCCTTCTGTTCTTTTCTAAGCTTCTGCCCCTTTTTTCTTTTTATCAACCTTTTATGTTCTCTTCTTTTTTCTTTAAACCTTAACAATAATTCTCGATTTTCCTCAGATGAAGAGTAATTTTTAACTGCCTCTAGTATATCTTCTAAATAATATTTCATAGTTTTATAGTCATTTTCAAATAAATTTACATTCACTTTTTCAGATTTTTGAGCATAATTATCAATAATTCAACCCAATTCACTCAGAGTCATATCAGCATCCATTGATAATTTTTATATAATTTCAAGCGTTTCAATTACCTTGGGCCTTAAAAGTTCATTTCCCAACAACTCCAGCTCCTCACCACTCCACTTTGTCTTTAAAGGCTTCATGTAATAATCATTTTTTTTCAAAATCATCATTACTCTTCTTCACTATATTTATTTTTCCCACAATTTTCGTTACAAGGCTTAGTTTAACCTCCTCTGGAAAATTATCTGACCCTATGATACATAGAACCTCAACGCACATTCTGTATTTCATAAGGTCGAGGCCAACCAATATATTATCAATTATGCTTGAATTTTTCCCTGAAAGACAGGTAAACTCACCCATCTGTGCAAACTTACCAAATCATCCACTTTCAATCATAATTGCATAGCTCTAGAAGCCTATTACCCAAACAATTAACCTTTCTTTGAAAGTCCTTGCTACTTCTAGATGTCATATAAATATCAGGAACCACATCTGGCGTTCCTACAAACAAAGCTTCATTCAGTTCATTACACAACCCCAATATAAGCATTAAAATCCACCACAACTAAAAAATAATCATTTTCATGTCGACAACGTAAATTTGTTATCTCTTCTTCAAGCAGATCCCATGTTGATTCATTACTATATGAGTTATTTTGAGGAGCTATATTTACCACTCCAAGCATCAATCTTTTGTCCTTTGTAAGAGGAATTTGAACCCATACAATGTTGTCTATCATGTGAGAGGAGAAGTTAACTGTATCGACTTTCATTTCCACATAGTAAAGATCCCGTCTCGCTGTATGTCCTACAAAAACAACTATACTACAATAACTTTGTTAACAACCCTGCTTAATAACACTAAAATACCACCATAATATCTCATATTTCCAGCCGCTTTTCTGGTAATTTTGTCTACAGAATAACCTCTGGAAGTTGGCTTTGAATCTTCACTGTGCCACTTCTCAATTAAAGCAATAACATCCACATAATGTATATCTTGTAATATACGGTCTACCTTATTTTTCATACCTTGGATATTCGATGTAACTAGACGCAAAGGGCTGACATGACCGTAGTATCCCTATTCACTTGGCTTTAAAATATTATGTTTTTGTAAAACATAAAGTGAAACGGGATATTCACTATTTGGAAACGAAAGTCGATAGTAATCACTATATACAGTAGCAGGGCCAAGAGAGCGGATCGAGAAATAAATCTCGGGGGGGGGGGGCACTGGACCAAGGGTACCAATGTGATTCGAGCGTAATGATAGGTGGGGATGTAGATATCGCTTTCGTCAGACCAGTTCGTTTTTGTGAATCTGGTTGGTGCAGATGTAAAATGACAGAGAAACCTCTTTGAAAGCTTATTTTCCTATAGCAGTAAAATACGTATCAAACAGTTCGTGGTACGAACTGTAGTAAGGAGTGATCTGGCTCAATAGTAACCGAAACTTTAAAAAGACGAATTTGATACGAATGGTTACATCAAAAGAATCGCATTTTAATGCTGATTTTAAATATATAAGTTTCATCAAATTTAGTCTTACCTATCAAAAGTTACGAGCCAGAGAAAAGTTGCCTTATTTCAAAAAATAATTGGAAACACCCCCTAAAAGTCTTAACGAATTTTAACGAGTCTTAAAGAATCTTAATGAAAATAACACTATCAGATTCAGCGTATCAGAGAACCCTACTGTAGAAGTTTCAAGCTCCTATCTACAAAATGCGGAATTTTGTCGCATCACGGATGCGTGTTTTTTTTTCCAGGGTTTATCGCATCGACCCAGTGGTCCTAGAATGTCGCAAGAGGGCTCATTCTAAAGGAAATCAAAGTTCTAGTACCCTTTTTAAGTGACCAAAAAAATTGGAGGGCACCTAGGCTCCTTCCTACGCTCACTATTTACCAAAGTCACCGGATCAGAATTATGAGATAGCCATTTTATTCAGCATAGTCGAAAAACCTAATGACTTTGTCTTTGGGGACGACTTACTCGCCCAGCGTCCCCGCGGGAGGGGCTAAAAGTTACAAACTTTCACCAGTGTTGACATATAGTAATGGTTATTGAGAAGTGTACAGACGTTTTCATAGGATTTTTTTGGTTTGGGGGGAGTGAGTTACGTGGGAGGATCTTTCCATGGAGGAAGAGAATTTCTATGATGGGGGCGCAGAACTTCCTAGCATTATTTAAAAAACAATGCAAAAATAAATATGAAAAAGTTTTTTCAGCTATAAGTAAGGAGCAGCATTAAAACTTAAAATGAACAGAAATTATTACGCATATAAGGGTTTCACCTTCTCCTAATACCTCGCTCTATACGCTAAAGTATTTTTAGTCATTTTAACTATTTATTCTACGGCCTTTGTGATTCAGGGGTCATTTTTAAGGAATAGGGACACAATTTAAGCTTTAGTGTAAAGAGCGACTTATTGACAAGGGAGACAACTCCCTCATATACATAATAAAAACATAAAAATATAGAAGTTTGTTACGTAAGTTAATTGGTAAGTTACGTATATTTTTTACTAATAAAAACGTTCGTAAAAAATTAAAAGTTCCAGTTGCCTTTTTAAGTATCCAAAAAATTGAAGGGCAACTAGGCCTCCTTCCCCGATTCTTTTTTTTCCCAAAGTCGTCAGATCAAAACTATGTGAAAGCCATCTAGCCAAAAAACAAAATTATTATGCAAATCTCGTTTTAATAAATAATGTACGGAGAGCCAAAATCAAAAATTCATTAATTCAAAAACGTTCAGAAATTAAATAAAAAATAAGTTTTTTTAACTGAAAGTAGGCTAAGGAGCGATGTTAAAACTCAAAACGAACAAAAATTACTCTGTATATGAAAGGGGCTGTTCCCTCCTCCACGCCCCGCTCTTTACGCTAAAGTTTTTTAATATTTTAAAAGTGGAGTTGAGAGAAAGAGTCAAACTTTAGCGTAAAAGAGCAGGGCGTTGAGGAGGAAACAACCCTTTTTATTTATTTACTTAACAAAAGACGCGAGAAGATTCTTTGATGAATAAGTTATTATGGCTTCATTGCGACTTTTTGAATGAGTAGGCCAGACTAATTTATTTTTATGACACTTGATATTTACCAATTGGTATATAGAGATCGCAAATTCTGTCGTTCTGTCGGTCTGTCTGTCTGTATATCCCGGTTTTACTAGTTAAGGCACTTCCAGATAAGCTAGTACGATGAAATTTGGCAGGCGCATCAGGGACCATACCAGATTAAATAATAAATAGTCTTTCCCCGATTTGACCATCTGGGGGGGGGAGAGGGAGGACCCTTAATTCGGAAAAATTAGAAAAAAAGAGATATTTCTAACTTACGAATGGGCTATCAGATTCTCAAGTTCTATCAGAGCTATCAAATCTATCAGGATATCAGTGTCTCAGAGCTTTTTTTTTTAATCCTGACCAGATCCGGTGAATTTGGGGGGAGTTGGAGGGGGAGACCTAAAATCTCGGAAAACGCTTAGAGTGGAGGGATTGGGATGGAAGTTGTTGGAAAAATTAAGCTCAAGTCCTAGATACGTGATTGACAGAACCCGAACAGATCCGCTCTCTTCGGGGGAGTTTGGGGGGGGGGGGTAATTCTGAAGAATTAGAGTTATTTTTAACTTACGAAGGAGTGATCGGATCTTAAAAAAAATTCATATTTAGAAGAACCTCGTAACTCAGATCTCTTATTTTCAATCCTGGATCCAGTGTCATTGGGAGGAGCTTGGTGGGGGACCAGAAATCTTGGAAAACATTTAGAGTGGAGAAATCAGAATGAAACTTGGTGGGAAGGATACTGACAAGTCCAAGATACGCGACTAACATAACCGGACTGGATCTGCTCTCTTCGTTGGAGTTGGAGGGGGGGGGAGGTAATTCGGAAAAATTAGAAAAGCGAGGTATTTGTAACTTACGAACGGGTGATCAGATCTTAATGAAATTTGGTATTTAGAAGGATCTTGTGCTTCAGAGCTCTTATTTTAAATACCGACCAGATCCGGTGACATTAGTTGGAGTTGGAGGGGGAAACCAGAAATCTTGGAAAACGTAAAAATTGAGGTATCTTTATCTTACGAATGGGTGGTCGGATCTTAATGAAACTTGATATATAGATAGATCTTATGTCTCAGATGCCCCGTTTTCAATTCGAATCGGATCCGGGGACAAAGGGGGCTGAAGTGGTAAAACAGAAATCTTTTAACTGAAAATCTTGGAAAACGCTTAGAGTAGAGAGATCGGGATGAAACTTGATGGGAAGAATAAGTAGAAGTTCTAGATACGTGATTGGCATAATTTTAACGGATCCGATCTCTTTAGGGGAGTTGGGGGGATTTCCAGTGCTTTGGCAAGTTAGGTGCTTCTGGACGTGCTAGGACGATGAAAATTGGTAAGCGTGTCGGGGAACAGCACAAATTGACTTAAGAACAGTCGTTTCCCTGATGGAGAGGGAGGAAAAATTGAAAAAAAAAGAGGTATTTTTAACTTACGAATAGGTGATCGGATCTTAATGAAATTTGATATTTAGAAGGATCTCATATCTCAAAGCTTTTATTTTAAACTCCGACCGTATCTGGTTATATTAGGGGGAGTTGGAGGGGAAAATGGTAAATCTTGGAAAACACTTAGAATGGAGAAATCAGGATGAAACTTGGCGAGAGGAATAAGTCCTAGATACGTGATCGACATAACCGGACTGAATCCGCTATTTTTGGGGGAGTTGGGGCGGTGTAATTCGGAAAAATTAGAGAAATTGAGTATTTTTAACTTACGAACAGGTGCAAAGATCTCCATGAAATTTGACATTTAGAAGGAGCGCATGCCTCATGGCTCTTATTTAAATCCCGACCAGGTCTGTTGACGTTGGGGGGAGTTGGAGGGGAAACCTGAAATCTTGGAATACGCTTAGTGGAGAGATCGGGATGAAACCTGGTGGGTAGAATAAGTAAATTTCGTAGATACATGATTGACGTAATCGAACTGTATCCGCTCTTTCTGGGGGAGTTAGGGTGGGTCTGGTGTTTTGGCGAGTACGGTGCTTCTGGACGTGTTAGCACGATGAAAATTGGTTGGCGTGTCAGGGACTTTCACAAATTGACTTGATAAAGTCGTTTTCCCCGATTCGACCATCTGGGGGGCTGAAGGTAGAGGAAAAATTAGAAAAAAAGAAGTATTTTTAACTTACGAGTGGGTGATCGGATCTTAATGAATTTTGATATTAAGAAGGACCTCGTGTCTCAGATCTCTTATTTTAAATCTCAACCGGCATTAAGCCTCTGATTTTCTGTTTAAATCAATCTATTGATTCTTAGAATTTTGCAATACCTCATTCTATATGAGCTCTTACCTCTTGTTTTTCTTTAGAGCTCGATAAAAAAATTAATTATTGGGAAATCCTCTAATTTCTAAAACTGGAAATACAACTGTTTTTACAAGAGGTAGATAATTGTAAAGCAGCCCCTTGATCCGCTACAAGATTCCAACATTTTCTATAAAGAGACTGAAAACCAACTGCAGGCCTGGTTGCTGTGGAATATCTGAGGAACACTTGAAATGTAAGGGACATTACACTTGAAATGTCTTGCCTTGTTGCTTTGGTAGCTGGAAAATGTTTTAAAGACGTCCCACGACAAGCAAAGGAATATTTGGTTTTTACTTGTGTCAAGGGGTCCTTTTTTCGAGGATTCTTTAAATGGAACCAGAGCCAAAACATGGAATGGGTCGTGTCACAAACTGTCAAAGCTGATTTTTTTTCAAAAATGAAAGTATTTATATTATGATGTTTATTCTAAGCCCTATCCCTCAAATCTAATAATGATAGAGAAAAATATAATAATATTAGTACAAATGGATAATTTATATTGAAATAATGTCATGTACATTATCACAAAGCATTAATATTTTAATATAAAATAGTTCCATTTTCTACTATTGCCATTCTAGATGTACCTTTTTCTTAGAATCATACGCCAGTAGAATGCTCGTTAATTCATTTGATTTCATGTTCTATCCATCTTATAGCTGGCAATGTAGTAGCAATTGAAAGTTTTATTTTTAGCAGGAGAATTCTGATGAAATGACATTAATGTAACATCTTGAGCTTGTACATCTCCCCCTTCTTTAATCTAAAATGTAAACTAGAAGAAAGATCAATTTACCCATACCTGAAAGTATAAAAAAATTCTAATGAAATGCTGGAGTTAGATTAGTAGTAATATGAGCACCAACTTGAAGGTTCTCCAGTGCTATCCCCACCATCCCCGCACTCCTAACAATAAAACAAACCCCCCAACACCTAGCTATTTTTTCTATGGTAATATGAAGCTATGTGATATTCAACGATAGGAATTTCGAAAATCTGTTTGTCCTAGGTAATTGGATGGGTGAGTAAGGTTAATGCCTCATTCAAGTGCTTATCTGTCTTAATTACTAAAGTAGGACTAAAGTAGGATTTTTTTTTTTTTTTTTTTTTTTTTTTGTAGTTGTAGTAGAGCAAACATGAGTGTAGGTATGAGTATGTAGAATTTTTTCCTTTCTTGTGTGTGTGTTTGTGTTCGTGCATGTGCATCTGTATGTGTTCGTGTGTGTATGTTGGTGTGCTCTTTCACTAACGTTTTTTTTTCATTATATGTCACTCCTATTCTCTATCTCTCTCCCCCCCCTTCTCTCACACATACAAATCTAAGTAATAGATATTCGTCTACTAATCTAGATCATCCTATCTGTACTAAACTGTATCGTACCATCCCAGCTCTACTAATCCATATCATTCCATCCCATCTCTACTTTTCTAGATCACCTAAATCAAGTTACTAATCTGAATGTTATTACTAGTAGTAGTAGTAGGAAGTATTTCACCCACATCTCCTTATTCTTTTCGGATCCAGTTCTCTTCTTGGCAGATTTTTTGGTTAGTCTGTAAGTTTTGTTTCTGTAGATCTGGTTCGTATCGTGGGATGAGACGAGGTATGGCTGGACTTTTTTCCTTTCTTCTATAAAATTCAAGGTGCGAAAAAATTGAACAAAAAGGAAGAAAAGGCCATACTGTGTCGATGTTTCTCTTCGTGAAATTTTTAAATTTATTTTTTCTCATCAAGAAACCTATTTAGTTCAAGGAATTTGTCACGTACAAATTGCCGTGTCAATAGTGTAACAAGATCGGTTTAGAGTATTAGGTTAAAAATTTCAGAGCATACTAAGGGAAATGTTGAACTAGTAAATAGAAGTATGTGCATACTAATACTACTACTAGTAATAATACTGCTACTGTTGTTAGTACTAATATTACCAAGGCTAATATGGAACTTTCAGGGAATTTTGAGATGTATTGTGGAAAATACGAAGCGTTTGGGGGGAGATATCTGCCCTCTGATCACTTTGAATTTTCAAAAAAGCACTGTAACTTCTGATCACAAATCAAATGAGCCCCCTCCGAAGTTTATACGACCGCTATTTCAATAAAAATCTGATATGTCCTCAGAGCATAGCTTAAGAGTTCTAGCCTTGAGGATTCTGGGGGTAGGGGGCTATCATCCTCAAAGGCATAATTTCCTGTTTTTTTAACTACGCTGAACAATATGGCTTTTCAAAATTTTGATTAGATGTGCCTTGAGAATTGACGGGTGCGGGGGGGGGGGCTTGTTGCCCTCCAATCACCTTTGACAATTAAAAAGGACACTAGCGCTTTCAATTTCCAGTCCAATGAGCCTTTTCAAAGTTTATATGACACTAAATGCCCATATCGAAATTTCTATCAGATGCACTTGTGGAAAATGCGAGGTTTGTGTGTGTGTGGGGGGGGGGGGTATCTTACCTTCGATCACTTTGAATCTTAAATTGGCACTAGAACTTCGGATTTTTACTATTAAAAATGGCAACAGCTCTTTCAATTTCTAATCGAATGAGCCTTTTTCGAAGTTTCTTGGACAACAAACGGTCATATAAAAACATCTATCAGGTGAATTTTGGGAATATACGAGGTTTGTTTGGGGGGAGATCCACCCTCAAATTACTTTTAATCTTAAAAAAGTTACTAGAACTTCTTATTACAAATCCAATGAGCCCCCTCCAAAGTTTATACGACCATCCTTTCTATAAAAACCTTTTATGTCCCAAAAGCATAACTTGCAACCCTTGGCCTAAGAGCTGTCGGGGGTTGTCACCCTCAAATACATATGACTTTTTTAACTATGCTGAACAAAATTGTTATCTAAAAATCTTGATTAGATGTGTTTGGGGAGAATGGTGGGCATGGAAGGGGGGTTTGTTGCCTCCAATCACTTTTGACTTTTAAAAAGGGCACTAGCCCTATTTCATACGACAGCTCTTTCTATACAGAGTGCCCTGGTCTAAAAAAAAATAATAATAATACACTGTGCCCATATCACTGTTTACTTATGCAGTGCTGTCTATGATCCATAATAGTTTTCATTGTTTTTCATAGTTCACATTATCGGCTAGAACAAAATTTGCTCTTTTTTCAAGCTTATCTAACTCTAGCACGGCATTGGCGACGTCACTTAAACCCACCAAAAGGGATTTTTTAGCTTCAATAGTTATGATTTTGAAATACCGTTACACGCTATTGCACTCATCTTACTCTTTTACAGTAGCCTTAAATGATGATGGTGATGTAAAATAAGGCATTAATCTTCCGTTTAGATTTTTGGTCTCTGATCTTTTACGCTATTATGTGTGGCCAGCTATAACTTAATACGTAAGAAGCTTAGTACTCTTACGTAATTTATGAAAATGCTAGAGCTTCTTGATACTTACGATAATTTTTTTTCCAAATAAAGCTGTTAAGTTGATCAAATATAGCTATTTAATACATTAGTAAGAGCTGCAGGTTATGGACTACATGTTTAGGGTTTAAGCGTGTAATGGAACGTATTTCAAATAATCATGGTTATTATTTCAAGGTGGGACTTAAATCCCTTTTTAAATTGATGAGTTTCAATATTCTGTTTCGCTAAACATTGTAAATCCTATCAAGTAGAATTTGGCCATAGATAATTTTGCTCTTGCAGCCTTAACCTAACACAAGTCCGAAGTCTGGCTCAAATAATTCAATCAATGACTCCAATTCCAAATTCTTCCCTGTGTCTTAGTCCTGAAGCTACTCAACAAACAAGACAAGAAGGACCTGTTATATACAGCTTTCCCGAAGACTAGATTAAGTTACGAAATTAGGTCAATAATTGATATTGACTCTCTTTCTATTTAAATTTACCAAGTTGATTAGATCTTATCTGAATTTATTCTGGTATTTATAATTAACAGATTAATAATATAAGGAACAAAAAAACTGTCAGTGAAGTAGAACTTTGTTATTAACTTTTAAGTTGCTGGGTTATTTAAAGTAAGCGGGAGATGAGCCGAAAATAAATTCAGAAACCTCGTCTTCCGTAGCCTACGCTATTTTTTTTTATAACGTTTTACCTTATTAGCGTTCTGTAAATCTGGTTTCATAAGCCTCCCTAATGTCACCTCCTTAATACTAAATAGTAATGATAGTTCTTTCTTCCATATTCAAATTGGCTAAAATTTGTATAACTCACAATTTTATACTAGAAAGTGGTAATTTTTGTTTACACTGTTTAATTTTTGCTTACCTGCTTGATAGTCAGAATTTCATATTGCTGATTTCCCATTTTTCTCACTAAATTATCAAAATGAAAGGAAAATCATTTATTTTGAGCATTTTCAAAAAGAGAAGGATTCAGAGAAAAAATTAAGGTCAACAATAAAATACAAAAGAACCGTATCCAAATTTTCACCACTAATACCATTACTTTTTTTCAGTTCAAATATTAGAAATAATAAACACTTCTAGAACACAAAAATTATCTAAAAAAAATGTTTATTTGGGTGAATAATATGTTGACCAGACGCATCAGTACACACATGGCGTTTACCCATTATCGCTCCGGTACATAAATGAATTCCTTCACAGTCAGCATCAACATGGTAAGGATAACTAGCCTCATGGCTGCATTCTAGGCAATTGAGACTTCTAATTTTACAGCCATTGGACAAATTGTATTTGGAGTATTTGTTAGAAGTCCAGTCCATTGCATCAATATATTTGAGTGATTTTACAAGTGCCAGTTTGATCCCTTGGAAGGGTTTAGAAAGATGGATATTCTCTAATAAGGATATAACATTTTTTCTGGAAAATTTTTGCATATCCATAATTCCTATAATTTCCGAAGCCGCAACCGATCTTTTTTCAGAGTCTTGGGATAGCCAGCGGTTAAGTGTCTCCAAAAAACATTGAAATCTTTCAAATGGGCTGTGTTTCAATGCAGCTAAACTATATTTAGCTAATTCTATAAAATCAGGAGCATTAAAATTGTCAACAAATTTAGGAGCTTCTTTCCCTTCTGCAATCATAACAGCCATCTCTCTCATAACAACCATTTTTTTAAACCGGTCACCATAAGTGAAGAAAACACTCTCAAGAAACTTTACATCTTGTTTCATAAAATAACTTTGGAGCAAATATTCAGCAATTTCCTCTTTAATACTAAGTAAGTTGTACTTTTCCACAATGTAAGTAAATGCATCTCTGTTCAATGTTTCAAAACCAGAAACAGTACCTTCTTTATAGAAATCTATTATAATTTTCATGGTTTGAAAATTCACATCATTGGCTTGAATAAGATTTGTTCGTTTTTCAAGCATATCCGACTCGAGCATGGCTTTGAAGACATCACTAACAGCTGTTAAAAGGGATTTCTTGGCTACAACGTCACCACCATCACACTGAATAGTAATTATTGGGCTTTCTTCCATATTGAAATGAGTTAAAATTTGTGTAAGGCCAGAAAGTCGACTCATCTCTATAAAAAAAATAAATCAAGTATTTGAATTATAGGATTGATTGGGGAACATGTCAGTATTTCAGTTGGAAAATGTACGTGTACTATCGGATTTTGGCAAGTAAATTCTTGAGATTTGGTAAACCCTTTCTGTTCTGTTTCTTTCTGGACAATGCAGCAGAGCCACCACCCCCCCTATGCCGTTGGCCATCATTTTCACAAAACCATTTCGGCTGTAATATTTTGAAGTGCAACATATTCTATTTTGGCCGAAAATGAGTTATGTACGTGGAATTGGTAAACTAAGCACGACGAATCAATGGTGTCATCAGAATTGTCCTATCTCGTTTCGTTACGAAGATAAAGAGACATAAGCTTCTAAATGGCCTATGTATCTTTTTTATCAGGTCTTGTTGCCATTCAGAATAACAGAAGGCGATTATCTTATGGAGGTATAACATGGGGACCGGCTTTTGTCTCCTATTTTGGTCAAGGAAAAAGGAGTTAACCTCCACTTTTAAATGTATCTCAGAATATCCTTTCTGTTAAAATGTTCATCAATACATAAATTTGATGTATATATTTCGCTTTATCGGGGAATTAAAGTGATTTGTGTATTGAATTAGTTAACAGTGTCTGCTTTTGGTTTTGCAGTTGGCTGGCTTTAAATGAATATTAAATAAAAAAACTAGTTTTTTTAACTGAAAGTAAGGAGTGACATTAAAACTTAAAACGAACAGAAATTACTCCGTATATGAAATGGGTTGTCCCCTCCGCAATCCCTCGCTCTTTACGCTAAAGCTTTTAATTGTTTTAAAAAGTAGAATTGTGGCAAAAAGTCGAACTTTAGCGTAAAGAGCCAGCGATTGCGGAGGGGACAACACATTTCATATACGGAGTAATTTCTGTTCGTTTTAAGTTTTAATGTCAATCCTTACTTTTCAGTTAAAAAAACTAGTTTTTTTGTTTAATTTCTGAACGTTTTTGAATTAATACATGTTTGATTTTGGCTCTCCGCGCATAAATTATTAAAATGAAATTTGTATATTAATTCATTTTTGGCTAAATGGCTTTCTCTTAGTTTTGATCAGATGATTTTGAGAAATAAGAGGTGGGGAAGGAGGCCTAGTTGCCCTCCAATTTCTCGGTTACTTAAAAATCCAACTAGAACTTTTAATTTTTAACGAACGTTTTCATTAGTAAAAAATATACGTAACTTAAGAATTAGCTTACGTACAGGCACGTACGCAGGACTTTTTTTCGGGGGGGGGGGCCAAAACCTTCGAAACAGCAGATATAAAGTAGCACTTTTTTATTTAGTAATGCAAAAAGCAGGTATATCGGAAAATACAGATCCTGTAGTATTGTAGCGGATGGAGGGGGGGGAGAAGAAGACTGAAGCCTCAACAGTATGTTTTAGGCTCAGGTTATGTTCATAGCGATTTAGAACCAGTGATTAATCTATTATATCCCACTGAAAGGGAAATTTTAAGGTTAACAGTGCAATATGGATTCTGTGGGGGGGTAGTTCTTTTATTGCAAAAACGTAAATTTTAATGAAAAATAATAGTTTCCAAAATTGATCCATTAAAAGCTGTACTTTATCCTGAGAGGGGGGGGGGGTGGGGGATAAACGCCCTAATATATAGCATAATTCTATTTTGCTGTGGAAAGCAAACTCTCTTTACAAAAAAAATTAACAGCACAATTGCTAATTACTTCAAAGAGGGTAAAAAGTTAGACAGAAAATGGGTTAATAATTCGGCAGTGACTTGACCGGATAATGGCATGCCGTAAAATCCCCCAAAAAGGCTTCACACATGTATCTAGATTCTTAATAAATGTTCTACTTTTGCCAGAAATCCCAAAAAACATGGGGAAATTAAACATTTCACATAGTTTCGGGGGGGCCGGGCCCAAAGGCCCCCACCCTGTGTACGTGCCAGCTTACGTAACACACTTTTATATTCTTATATTTTTATTATGTATACGAGGGGGTTTGTACCCTCGTCAATACCTTGCTCTTTACACTAAATCGTAAGTTTTGTCCCAATTCTTTAAGAATGACCCCTGAATTAGAAAGGCCGTAGAATAAATAGTTCAAATTACTAAAAATACTTTAGCATAAAGAGCGAGGTATTTATCTCCTCCTAAACACCTTGCTCTTTATGCTAAAGTATTTTTAGAATCCCTCATATGCGTAATAATCTCTGTTGGTTTTACGTTTCAATGCTACTCCTTACTTTCAATTGAAAAATTGTTTACATGTTTATTTTTTCTTTGTTTTTTTTTTATAGTAATGTTAGAAAATCCTGCGCACTTTTCATTGAATTTTTCTTCCCCCATGACATATTCCTTGAAGGAAAAATACCTCCCACGTAGCCCCTTCCCCTCAACGCCACCCATCCAAACCAAAAAAGCCCCCTGAAAACGTCTGTACACTTACCAATAGCCATTACTGTATGTAAATACTGGTCAAAGTTTGTAACTTGCTGCCCCTCCCCAAGGGATTATGGGGGAGTAAGTCATTCCCAAAGACATAGTTATTATGGTTTTCGACTATGTGGAACAAAATGGCTATCTCAAAATTTTGATCCGTTGACTTTGGGAAAAAATGAGCGTTGGAGGGGGCCTAGGTGCCCTCCATTTTTTTGGTCACTTAAAAAGGGCACTAAAACTTTTCATTTCCGTTAGAATGAGCCCTCTTGCGACATTCTAGGACCACTTGGTCGATACGATGAACTGTTTGAACTGTTTGATACCACGAACTGTTTGAAAGACCTTTTCATATGCATTTATGGACTTGACTATCTTGGCTTGCGAAATGGTCTCCTGAAAAGTTAGAAAAATGGCGTATGTTGCACTTTTAACTACCACAGCCTATTTTGTATAGAACAGGTAGATAATCGAAAAAAGGTTAAATGTCAGATGACATGACTAACGCAGTTCCAGGGATAAGGACCCTAAATTCTTAAACTTTCTCTCTCTTATCCATAATGTTGGGAATAAACAAACTAAACCCTCCCACGCTTTTTTTCCAATGTCACCGGGTCAAAATTTTGAAATGACCATTTGGTTCAACGTAGTCAGAATATCTAATAACTGTCTTTGATGACGACTTTATCCCCTACAGTCCCCGGGGGAAGAGCTACAAGTTATGAACTTTATCCATTGTTAACATATAGTGTTGGTTATTGAAAAGTACAAATAAAAGAGGATATTTTATAGTTAGGAGGGGGGTCGGAGAGAGAGGGTTACGTGGGAGGATCTTTCCAAGGGGGAAAATATTTGCTGGATTTTTCAGCATTTAAGAAAAGAAATTAAATAAAAAAAGTGTTTCAACTGAAAGTAAGGAGCAACATTAAAACTTAAAAGGAACAGAAATTATTACATATATGAGGGGGTTCGCAGCCTCGTCAATATTCCGTTCACTACGCTAAAATATTTTTAGTAATTTCAAAAGTTAGCATTTTGTTAAATAATGGCCGATACATACAAAAATTTGTTTGTGTAATTTTTTGAGCAATCTTAGCATTTAATATTATCTTAAGCAGCTACCTAACTATCATTTTTATGTGTATTAAACCAAAAATATTGTATCTTTTTGGCTTGTGATTGTTAATCAATTGAAAAAAAAGTTTTTTCCAACTGAAAGTAAGAAACAACATTAAAACTTCAAACGGACTTTGAAACCAATAGATATATTAAAAGAATTAGCTTTTCATTCTAATTTTAAATATATAAATCTCATTAAGTTTTAGTCTTACCAGTCAAAGGTTACGAGCCTGAGAAAATTTTCCCGATTTTCGAAAGGGGGAGGGGTAAAGACCCCCAGAAACAAATTTTCTGCTGGGGATTTTTCCACGGAGGAATTTTACTTGGGGAGGGAAGTTTTCAGGAAGTGAACTTGCCAGGAGAAATTATACACTGCGGGAATTTGCCAGAATTCTTATACAAAATTCTTTTTGTATGTCTTGCTTTCTCTTTTCCGTCTAAATTTTGCGCGCGGAGTGGTTAAGAGTATTTGTTTAGGGTAAACTTTCACCGGGAGTGAATTGTTTAGATGATATTTCCGTGGTGATGGCCTTTCTCCTTGGAGGAGGGGTCAGATTTCCTGGCATTATTTAAAAAAAAATCTGAAATTAAATAAAAAAG
Source organism: Artemia franciscana (assembly GCF_032884065.1). NCBI lineage: Eukaryota > Metazoa > Arthropoda > Branchiopoda > Anostraca > Artemiidae > Artemia > Artemia franciscana. Next base: position 25,910,975 of record NC_088883.1, on the reverse strand, counting down.
ACAAGTTTTTCTACTGAAAGTAACGAGCAACATTAAAACTTAACACAAACAGAAATTATCCCGTCTATGAAAGGGGCTGTCTCCTCCTCAACGCCTCGCTCTTTACGCTAAAGTTTGACTCTTTCTCCAAAACGAACTAGGTCCTGACTTAAAACATAAAATTACGAAATAGTTAAGTCATATAATAGATCACCCTTAAGAAATATATATAACTACAGCTGAATAAATAGGTTAATCCTAAAACAGAGATATTGAATACAATCGAATTTTTGGATAGTGGTTCGTGGGTTTATTATTCAAATAAATATATCGAAATGTGCATAATTTTTGCCTTTCAGTTTGGCTGAAGCTATATTGACCCTCCTCATGTTACAGCCTTGAACTTAGACGATAGTTGACCTACGATTCCCTAGTAAACATTCTATTATATTACATTTTGCTTTAAATGCTTGTTTCTTTAATTAAATGCACTCTGAGCTCATTTACCAAAAAGAATTGAGAGCAGCAGTAAAAAAAAAAGAAAAAAGAAAAAAAAGGAATCTGTTTTATTTGAGGTTCCATTGGCTCTACAACTTTAATTGAGGTATCTTTGTGGCTGGAAAATTTTACCAGGTCAACAAAAGAAAAATATAGTTTTTCACAAGGAATTACGGCAACCATGGCTTCTTTCAAACATTTATTGTCCTTAACAAGTCCTTAAAGTCAAAATTTATAATCTACCCATTCTTCCCTTCCAATTTCTCAAAGTTTCAGTTGAGATCTTTAACTACTACTACTACTAACATCTCACCGCAGCACCCGGCCACCTGAGGCCATTTCAGCTAAGCACGCTCCTCCTCCATCCCAATCTATTCACAGCCTCCCTATTGAAACCCTCCCAGAAAGTTCTCATTTCCTTTAAGTGTTTCTTTATGACATTCTCCCACCCCAGACGAGGACGACCTGCTTTCCGTTTAGCCCTGGACGGTTAGCCAAAATGGACTATCTTCGGCATTCTGTCGTCCTTCATCTGCACAACGTGATCTAGCCATCTCAACCTTTCTTTCCTTATAGCCCTAGAAAGCGGGAATGAACCACGTTTTTCGTACAGTCTACTGTTTGAAATACGGTCAGTCATCCGGGTACCCAGAACAACCCGTAGGCAATTCCTGAGCAAAATATCTAACTAATCTTCATCCGTTTTTCGGAACGCTCATGCTTCAAAGTTATATTTGACCACTGTCATCACTGTAGCTTCTAATATTCTAACCTTGGTTTGCAGACTTATCTTCCTATTCTTCCAAACTTTTTTCCAAACTAATACCCATAGGAGCCGAAAGTTTAAAAACCCGTTTTGACAAAAATCTAGTGAGAAAAAAAGATTTCATTTCAAATTGATTGAGGAGTGAGTTAGTTTCGGTTATCTTTTCTACTTTTGGCCGAAATATAATATTTTCTAATTTTGGTTTGTTTTAATGTTAAAATGTTAGTAAAAAAACTTAATTTTACCTGAATTTTAAAAATGCGTTTACAGACTCTGGAAAATGGCTGTAAATTTTAAGAGTTGTGCACTATTAGATTAACCGTGTTCATACGATTAGCCGAAGGTCCACAACCTTCATCTTGAATCCTCTTCTTCTCAATCTCTTTAGAGACGGAAAAGAAAAAATAAGTTTTGAAAAGACCTCTCCGTTACCTAATTAAATAATAAAAACAAGTTTTTTTATTAACTGAAAGTAAGGAGCGACATTAAAAATTAAAACGAACATGTTCCCTCCTCAACGCCCCGCTCTTTACGCTAAAGTTTGACTCTATCTCTCAACTCTACTTTTTAAAACAGTAAAAACCCTTAGCGCAAAGAGCGGGGCGTCGAGGAGGGAACAGCCCCTTTCATATACAAAGTAATTTCTGTTCGATTTAAGTTTTAATATCGCTCCTTACCTTCAGTTAAAAAAAAAACACTTGAATTTTTATTTAGTTGCTGAACGTTTTAAATTCATGTATGTTTTGATTTCGCCTCTCCAGACAAGAACAATTAAAACGAAATTCGTATATTAATTTATTTTTTTTTTGGCTAAATGGCTTTTTCATAGTTTTAATCGTACGATTTTGAGAAAAAATCCCCCTGAAAAAGTCTGTACACTTTCAAATAACCACTACCGCTATCTCAAAATTTTGATCCGGTGACTTCGAAAAAAAATGAGCGTGGGAGGGGACCTAGGTACCCTCTAATTTTTCGGTCACTTAAAAAGGGCACTAGGACCTTTCCTTTAGAATGAGCTCCTTCGCGACATTCTAGGACCACTGGGTCGACAAATTCACCCCTGGAAAAAAAAATTTAACAAATTAACCTGCATCCGTGATCTGTCTTGTCAATAAATACAAAATTCAACATTTTTGTAGATGGGAGCTTGAAATTTCTATATTAGGGTTCTCTGATACGCAGAATCTGATGGTGTGATTTTCATTAAGATTCTATAATTTTTAGGGGATGTTGATCCTTTTCATGTAACTATTGGTATCAAAATTCCGTTTTTATGGCACTTGGTATCTACCAAGTGACAAATAGCGATGGCAAATTCTGTCGGTCTGTCGGTCTGTCTGTCTGTCTATCCCGGATTTCCTACTTTAGGCATTTCAAGGTAAGCTAGGATGGTGAAATTTGGGAGGCGTATCAGGAACCATACAAGATTAAATTAAAAATTGCCGTTTCCCCCAATTCTACCATCTGGGGGGGGGGAGTGGGGGACGGTTAAATCGGAAAAATTAGAAAAAATGAGGTATTTTTAACTTACGAATGGGTGATGAGATCATAATGAAATTTGATCTTTGGAAGGTTATCGTATCTCAGAGCTCTTATTTTATACCCCGACCAGATCTGGTGACACTGGGGGAGTAGGGGGGGGGGTTAATTGTGAACATTAGAAAAAATGGGTTATTTTTAACTTACGATGGAGTGATCGGATCTTAATAAAATTTGATATTATGAAATTTCATAAAGATCCGATAACTCCTTCGTAGGTTAAAAATACCTCATTTTTCTTTTTTTTTACAATTAACCCTCCCCCCTCCCTTAACTCCTCCAAAGAGAGCGGATCCGTTCCGGTTATGGCAATCACGTATCTAGGACTTTTGCTTATTTTTCCCACCAAGTTTCATCGTGATCTCTCAACTCTAAGCGTTTTCCAAGATTTTAGGTTCCCCTAACAACAAATACAAAGTAGGAACAATAGGGAAAAATCTTTTTAAGACAGTGGAAATCGGTTCCGTGAATATTTCGGCCCTATGTCCAAGGGCCGTCTTCAGCACAATACGAAAACGAGAGAGAAAATATGTATATATAAATAAACTTACATTAAATTGTGAGAATTAAAACTAATAATGTTTTTTTAAAAACTTTTTTTAAAAACAGCCCAAGCATCCTTACTTCAACGAAGTTCAGCCAGGACTGTCAAAAAGCATGAAGTGAGAATATAAATACATTCAAACTAAAGAGAACAAAGTGATTAAATGCAATTTCTCAGAGCCAACCTTGCATTCTTAGCAGCCTGTCTCAAATGCCTTTTCGTAGCTGGCTCAATATTATTATAAATCGGTTTAGTAAAATATTTTGTCAGGTCATTTTTAATTAAATTTGAGAATAAAGAATTTAATGAGTATTCCGAAGTCCATGTTCAAAAAATATTATTATTTATTTCGAGACTAATTTCGATTTATTCTCGAACCATTTGTTTTATCCCCAAATCATTACTGATGAGTGACGATTTTTCAAAAAGTATCGTGTGGTGCGGAATATTAAATATATGCCAACTTAAAGCAGAATCAAAGGAGTTGTTGGAACTATTTGAAATTAATGCCTTGTCTGTGTCTTTTTTATGATGTTGTAACCGTTTTTCTATATTCTGATGGGTCCTGCCGACATAGTAATTTCCCCAATCACAGGGTATTTGATAGACCCCTCTTTGGCGAGTAACTGGGGTCTTATCTTTACCGTAATTTTAGAAATTAATGATTTAAAAATTATTAGTAAAAACTACGTACAGATTATTTTTTGTGCAAATATTCTTTAATTTTGTTGTGATTTTTGGGACATACGGAAGATAGACCACATTTGAGGGCTATCAGTAGCCTCACATTGTGAAATATAATCTTCGATTTTACAGGAATGTATTTTTATTCTACGGTTAATTACCTTTTTGACAAAAGGAATGGGGTATCCATTACCAAAAAGAATATCTCTGATAAAGTTTATTTCTGCATTTATATACGAATCGGAGCAAATATTCCTGTAAAATTCTACTTTGTATGTCCTATTGTTTCTACTTTGTATTTGTTGTTAGGGGAACCTAAAATCTTGGAAAACGCTTAGAGTGGAGAGATCACGATGAAACGTGGTGAGAAAAATAAGCACAAGTCCTAGATACGTGATTGCCATAACCGGAACGGATCTGCTCTCTTTGGGGGAGTTAAGGGAGGGGGGAGGGTCAATTGTAAAAAAATTGAAAAAATGAGGTATTTTTAACCTACGAAGGAGTATTCGGATCTTAATGAAATTTCATATTTAGAAGGACCTCGTAACTGACAACTCTTATTGCGATTCCCTGGGGAATCGCAGAATATTATTGCAATATTCTGCTGGGGGGTTTTCCACGGAGGAATTTTTCTTGGGGAGGGAAGTTTTCAGGGTGTGAACTTGCCAGGAGAAATTACACACTGCGGGAATTTGCCAGAATTCTTGTACAAAATTTTTGTATGTCTTGCTTTCTCTTTTCCGTCTAAATTTTACGCGCGAAGTGGTTAAGAGTAATTGTTTAGGGTAAACTTTCACCGGGATTGAATTGTTTAGAGGATATTTCCGTGGTGATGGTCTTTCTCCGTGGAGGAGGGGTCAGATTTCCGGGCATTATTTAAAAAACGATCTGAAATTAAATAAAAAAAAACAACAAGTTTTTCTACTGAAAATAACGAGCAGCATTAAGATTTAACACGAACAGAAATTATCCCGTATACGCCTCGCTCTTTACGCTAAAGTTTGACTCTTTCTCCCAAAAAAACTTAGTTTTTTTTTTAATTACTTACAAAAACGAGCTAGGTCCTGACTCAAAATAAAAAACTACGAAATAGTTAAGTCATATAATAGATCACCCTTAAGAAATATATATAGCTACAGCTGAATAAATAGGTTAATCCTAAAACAGAGATATTGAATACAATCGAATTTTTGGATAGTGGTTCGTGGGTTTATTATTCAAATAAATATATCGAAATATGCATAATTTTTGCCTTTAAGTTGGGCTGCAGCTATATTGACCCTCCTCATGTTACAGCCTTGAACTTAGACGATAGTTGACCTACGATTCCCTAATAAACATTCTATTGTATTACATTTTGCTTTAAATGCTTGTTTCTTTAATTAAGTGCACTCTGAGCTCATTTACCAAAAAGAATTGAGAGCAGCAGTAAAAAAAAAAGAAAAAGAAAAAAAAAGGAATCTGTTCTATTTGAGGTTCCATTGGCTCTACGACTTTAATTGAGGTATCTTTGTGGCTGGAAAACTTTACCAGGTCAACAAAAGAAAAATAGTTTTTCACAAGGAATTACGGCAACCACGGTTTCTTTCAAACATTTATTGTCCTTAACAAGTCCTTAAAGTCAAAATTTAAAATCTACCCATTCTGTCCTTCCAATTTCTCGAAGTTTCAGCAGAGATCTTTAACTTCTACTACTACTAACATCTCACCGCAGCACCCGGCCACCTGAGGCCATTTCAGCTAAGCACGCTCCTCCTCCATCCCAATCTATTCACAGCCTCCCTATTGAAGCCCTCCCAGAAAGTTCTTATTTCCTTTAAATGTTTCTTTATGACATTCTCCCACCCCAGACGAGGACGACCTGCTTTCCGTTTAGCCCTGGACGGTTGGCCGAAATGGACTATCTTCGGCATTCTGTCGTCCTTCATTTGCACAACGTGATCTAGCCATCTCAACCTTTCTTTCCTTATAGCCCTAGAAAGCAGGAATGAACCACGTTTTTCGTACAGTCTACTGTTTGAAATACGGTCAGTCATCCGGGTACCCAGAAAAACCCGTAGGCAATTTCTGAGCAAAATATTTTACTAATCTTCATCCGCTTTTCGGAGCGCTCATCAGTGTTTCCACTATGGGGATTTCCCCCCTAAAATGGGAATTTTTTAAGTCTTTTAGGGGCGAAAGTTTTTTTTTTAGGGATTTGGGGAATTTCTAGGGATTTTTCCTCTCCCATGAACTTTTAGGGAAATTTTGGGGGTTTTCCTTTAATTGGTTCATCATCATCATCTTCTTGATCAGAGAAGCAGGATAATTCGATTTAGGATCTGTTTCCTTGCGAATTGAACTTGGAATCACAGAGAAGAACTTCTTCAGTTGCTTGAAAAATTTTAACACCACACAGATTTTGAGATGTACAAGAGTCCTAAGTAACAAACTAACAACAAAGAACTGTTTGAAACAGTTCCATGCTGATGTGGGCTTCAAACAATAATTTCAGCTTGGACTGTTCTCGATTAATAAAGTCATATGGTTTGTCATTTTTGGTTTGTTTTTTTCATAACATTATTTGGTAGATAGCATGTCATTTTTTTATAGGTGAGATAAATAAAGTTATAATATATTTTGATAGTTTTATAGGGTATGTAGTTGTTCTTACTGTAGTAAATTTTTTTGACAAGCATTTCATGTACGATTCTTTTTCTCCACAGTACTTGTATGATGTTTACGATTTTTGTGTAAAATCAAAAAAACTTGAACTCGAACTTGTAGCCAGCTTTATAAGTACTGACGTGAATAATAGAGGTAGGCTATAACTATTCGAACACCTCTCTTACTGTTTCATTAGTCTAGTTTTTAACAGACAAACAAACTGACAGCCATTTGACAGCCGTTAAAAACAATGGCACATGTAGGAATAAATGGATTGTGTTTTTGGCGAGCCTACATACCCAGGGGAAAATCATGAACCTCCATACTATAATTGGTAAATTTTTTGTTGTTCAATTTTTTTGACTTACAAATAAAGTGAACATACCACTTAATGTCTTTTTTTTATGTTCTTTACAAATATAACAATCACTTCTGTCGCAAATTCAAATTTAAGCACAATTTGAACTCTTGAAACCAAAATATTTCTAGTTCTGGGGTATAAACAAAGCTTAAAACATTGGTCTCGGGTGAACTTCCTGCAGAAGGACTATGTGGAATCAACTAGTGCTTTAGAAATCGATTTGAACAATCGGAAGTTTTAACTTCCCCTTGAAAGTGTTTACTTGGGTCCGAACGGACAAGATCCCTCTGTACGTCAAGGGCAGATACCACCGTCCCCCCAGATTCAATCGAAGTAGTTCCCAAAGCTGCATGGGCGTTCCATATCAAAGCAGTAGGCCAGATACAGAAAAGGTTACATTTTGAAGACGACATTTACAAATATGCTGAAATGGTTGACCCAATGTCAGCCCAATCACTTCAGCCTGCCTCTCTGCTACCTTTTGTTAGGAAGTATGGACAGATCCCATGGGACGGAACCAAAACCGAGCTGGAGTGGAGGAGGCAGAGCCTCATCAATATTGAAAACGTCAAAACAATGGATGCTGTGACTTGCTGGTGTTTGGTATTGGTGAAAAAAATGCTGCCAGAACAGAATTTGTATCCTAACCTGAAACCGACAGTATTATATATTTCCACTGTTCCATTTTCAAATGTCAATGTCGAGAGGTTTTTCAGTGCTGTAAAAGTAGTAAAAACTGACCGTCAGAATAAATTGAAAACATAAACTTTGCAGGGGATTCTAAAAACAAAATATGGAATGAAAAGGGATCAAGAAAGTGTGGAATGTGAAGATGATCAGTTACTTCATCACATGAGAACGGTGAAAGCTTCAGCCACCATACAAAAAATGTTGAAGACACGTCAGGGGAAGATAAGGTCTGATTTCCGTATATGAAATGGGTTGTCCCCCTCCGCAATCCCTCGCTCTTTACGCTAAAGCTTTTAATTGTTTTAAAAAGTAGAATTGTGGCAAAAAGTCGAACTTTAGCGTAAAGAGCGAGGGATTGCGGAGGGGACAACACATTTCATATACGGAGTAATTTCTGTTCGTTTTAAGTTTTAATGTCAATCCTTATTTTCAGTTAAAAAAACTAGTTTTTTTGTTTAATTTCTGAACGTTTTTGAATTAATACATGTTTGATTTTGGCTCTTCGCGCATAAATTATTAAATAAAATTTGTATATTAATTCATTTTTTGGCTAAATGGCTTTCTCTTAGTTTTGATCAGATGATTTTGAGAAATAAGAGGTGGGGAAGGAGGCCTAGTTGCCCTCCAATTTCTCGGTTACTTAAAATCCAACTAGAACTTTTAATTTTTAACGAACGTTTTTATTAGTAAAAAATATACGTAACTTAAGAATTAGTTTACGTACAGGCACGTACGCAGGACTTTTTTTCGGGGGGGGCCAAAACCTTCGAAACAGCAGATATAAAGTAGCACTTTTTTATTTAGTAATGCAAAAAGCAGGTATATCGGAAAATACAGATCCTGTAGTATTGTAGCGGATGGGGGGGGGGAAGAAGAAGACTGAAGCCTCAACAGTATGTTTTAGGCTCAGGTTATGTTCATAGCGATTTAGAACCAGTGATTAATCTATTATATCCCACTGAAAGGGAAATTTTAGGGTTAACAGTGCAATATGGATTCTGTGGGGGGTAGTTCTTTTATTGCAAAAACGTAAATTTTAATGAAAAATAATAGTTTCCAAAATTGATCCATTAAAAGCTGTACTTTATCCTGAGAGGGGGGGGGGTGGGGGATAAACGCCCTAATATATAGCATAATTCTATTTTGCTGTGGAAAGCAAACTCTCTTTACAAAAAAAAATTAACAGCACAATTGCTAATTACTTCAAAGAGGGTAAAAAGTTAGACAGAAAATGGGTTAATAATTCGGTAGTGACTTGACCAGATAATGGCATGCCGTAAAATCCCCCAAAAAGGCTTCACACATGTATCTAGATTCTTAATAAATGTTCTACTTTTACCAGAAATCCCAAAAAACATGGGGAAATTAAACATTTCACATAGTTTCGGGGGGGCCGGGCCCAAAGGCCCCCACCCTGTGTACGTGCCAGCTTACGTAACACACTTTTATATTCTTATATTTTTATTATGTATACGAGGGGGTTTGTACCCTCGTCAATACCTTGCTCTTTACACTAAATCGTAAGTTTTGTCCCAATTCTTTAAGAATGACCCCTGAATTAGAAAGGCCGTAGAATAAATAGTTCAAATTACTAAAAATACTTTAGCATAAAGAGCGAGGTATTTATCTCCTCCTAAACACCTTGCTCTTTATGCTAAAGTATTTTTAGAATCCCTCATATGCGTAATAATCTCTGTTGGTTTTACGTTTCAATACTACTCCTTACTTTCAATTGAAAAATTGTTTACATGTTTATTTTTTCTTTGTTTTTTTTTATAGTAATGTTAGAAAATCCTGCGCACTTTTCATTGAATTTTTCTTCCCCCATGACATATTCCTTGAAGGAAAGATCCTCCCACGTAGCCCCTTCCCCTCACGCCACCCATCCAAACCAAAAAAGCCCCCTGAAAACGTCTGTACACTTACCAATAGCCATTACTGTATGTAAACACTGGTCAAAGTTTGTAACTTGCAGCCCCTCCCCCAGGGATTATGGGGGAGTAAGTCATTCCCAAAGACATAGTTATTATGGTTTTCGACTATGTGGAACAAAATGGCTATCTCAAAATTTTGATCCGTTGACTTTGGGAAAAAATGAGCGTTGGAGGGGGCCTAGGTGCCCTCCATTTTTTTGGTAACTTAAAAAGGGCACTAGAACTTTTCATTTCCGTTAGAATGAGCCCTCTCGCGACATTCTAGGACCACTTGGTCGATACGATGAACTGTTTGAACTGTTTGATACCACGAACTGTTTGAAAGACCTTTTCATATGCATTTATGGACTTGACTATCTTGGCTTGCGAAATGGTCTCCTGAAAAGTTAGAAAAATGGCGTATGTTGCACTTTTAACTACCACAGCCTATTTTGTATAGAACAGGTAGATAATCGAAAAAATGTTAAATGTCAGATGACATGACTAACGCAGTTCCAGGGATAAGGACCCTAAATTCTTAAACTTTCTCTCTCTTATCCATAATGTTGGGAATAAACAAACTAAACCCTCCCACGCTTTTTTTCCAATGTCACCGGGTCAAAATTTTGAAATGACCATTTGGTTCAACGTAGTCAGAATATCTAATAACTGTCTTTGATGACGACTTTATCCCCTACAGTCCCCGGGGGAAGAGCTACAAGTTATGAACTTTATCCATTGTTAACATATAGTGTTGGTTATTGAAAAGTACAAATAAATTTTAAACAGAGGATTTTTTATAGTTAGGGGGGGGGGTCGGAGAGAGAGGGTTACGTGGGAGGATCTTTCCAAGGGGGAAAAGATTTGCTGGATTTTTCAGCATTTAAGAAAAGAAATTAAATAAAAAAAGTGTTTCAACTGAAAGTAAGGAGCAACATTAAAACTTAAAAGGAACAGAAATTATTACATAAATGAGGGGGTTCGCAGCCTCGTCAATATTCCGTTCACTACGCTAAAATATTTTTAGTAATTTCAAAAGTTAGCATTTTGTTAAATAATGGCCGATACATACAAAAATTTGTTTGTGTAATTTTTCGAGCAATCTTAGCATTTAATATTATCTTAAGCAGCTACCTAACTATCATTTTTATGTGTATTAAACCAAAAATATTGTATCTTTCTGGCTTGTGATTGTTAATCAATAGAAAAAAAGTTTTTTTCCAACTGAAAGTAAGGAACAACATTAAAACTTCAAACGGACTTTGAAACCAATAGATATATTAAAAGAATTAGCTTTTCATTCTATTTTTAAATATATAAATCTCATTAAGTTTTAGTCTTACCAGTCAAAGGTTACGAGCCTGAGAAAATTTTCCTGATTTTCGAAAGGGGGGAGGGGTAAAGACCCCCAGAAACAAATTTTCTGCTGGGGATTTTTCCACGGAGGAATTTTACTTGGGGAGGGAAGTTTTCAGGAAGTGAACTTGCCAGGAGAAATTATACACTGCGGGAATTTGCCAGAATTCTTATACAAAATTCTTTTTGTATGTCTTGCTTTCTCTTTTCCGTCTAAATTTTACGCGCGGAGTGGTTAAGAGTAATTGTTTAGGGTAAACTTTCACCGGGATTGAATTGTTTAGATGATATTTCCGTGGTGATGGCCTTTCTCCTTGGAGGAGGGGTCAGATTTCCTGGCATTATTTAAAAAAAAAGAATCTGAAATTAAATAAAAAAGACAAGTTTTTCTACTGAAAGTAACGAGCAACATTAAAACTTAACAGAAACAGAAATTATCCCGTCTATGAAAGGGGCTATCCCCTCCTCAACGCCTCGCTCTTTACGCTAAAGTTTGACTCTTTCTCAAAAACGAGCTAGGTCCTGACTTAAAACATAAAATTACGAAATAGTTAAGTCATATAATAGATCACCCTTAAGAAATATATATAACTACAGCTGAATAAATAGGTTAATCCTAAAACAGAGATATTGAATACAATCGAATTTTTGGATGGTGGTTCGTGGGTTTATTATTCAAATAAATCTATCGAAAATGTGCATAACTTTTGCCTTTAAGTTGGGCTGAAGCTATATTGACCCTCCTCATGTTACAGCCTTGAACTTAGACGATAGTTGACCTACGATTCCCTTGTAAACATTCTATTATATTACATTTTGCTTTAAATGCTTGTTTCTTTAATTAAATGCACTCTGAGCTCATTTACCAAAAAAGAATTGAGAGCAGCAGTAAAAAAAAAAGAAAAAAGAAAAAAAAGGAATCTGTTTTATTTGAGGTTCCATTGGCTCTACAACTTTAATTGAGGTATCTTTGTGGCTGGAAAATTTTACCAGGTCAACAAAAGAAAAATATAGTTTTTCACAAGGAATTACGGCAACCATGGCTTCTTTCAAACATTTATTGTCCTTAACAAGTCCTTAAAGTCAAAATTTATAATCTACCCATTCTTCCCATTTCTCAAAGTTTTAGTTGAGATCTTTAACTACTATTACTACTAACATCTCTTTCCTTTAGAATGAGCTCCTTCGCGACATTCTAGGACCACTGGGTCGACAAATTCACCCCTGGAAAAATTTTTTTAACAAATTAACCTGCATCCGTGATCTGTCTTGTCAATAAATACAAAATTCAACATTTTTGTAGATGGGAGCTTGAAATTTCTATATTAGGGTTCTCTGATACGCAGAATCTGATGGTGTGATTTTCATTAAGATTCTATAATTTTTAGGGGATGTTGATCCTTTTCATGTAACTATTGGTATCAAAATTCCGTTTTTATGGCACTTGGTATCTACCAAGTGACAAATAGCGATGGCAAATTCTGTCGGTCTGTCTGTCTGTCTATCCCGGATTTCCTACTTTAGGCATTTCAAGGTAAGCTAGGACGGTGAAATTTGGGAGGCGTATCAGGAACCAGACAAGATTAAATTAAAAATTGCCGTTTCCCCAATTCTACCATCTGGGGGGGGGGAGTGGGGGACGGTTAAATCGGAAAAATTAGAGAAAATGAGGTATTTTTAACTTACGAATGGGTGATGAGATCATAATGAAATTTGATCTTTGGAAGGTTATCGTATCTCAGAGCTCTTATTTTATACCCCGACCGGATCGGGTGACACTGGGGGAGTGGGGGGGGGGTTAATTGTGAACATTAGAAAAAATGGGTTATTTTTAACTTACGATGGAGTGATCGGATCTTAATAAAATTTGATATTATGAAATTTCATAAAGATCCGATAACTCCTTCGTAGGTTAAAAATACCTCATTTTTCTTTTTTTTACAATTAACCCTCCCCCCTCCCTTAACTCCTCCAAAGAGAGCGGATCCGTTCCGGTTATGGCAATCACGTATCTAGGACTTTTGCTTATTTTTCCCACCAAGTTTCATCGTGATCTCTCAACTCTAAGCGTTTTCCAAGATTTTAGGTTCCCCTAACAACAAATACAAAGTAGGAACAATAGGGAAAAATCTTTTTAAGACAGTGGAAATCGGTTCCGTGAATATTTCGGCCCTATGTCAAAGGGCCGTCTTCAGCACAATAAGAAAACGAGAGAGAAAATATGTATATATAAATAAACTTACATTAAATTGTGAGAATTAAAACTAATAATGTTTTTTTAAAAACAGCCAAAGCATCCTTACTTCAACGAAGTTCAGCCAGGACTGTCAAAAAGCATGAAGTGAGAATATAAATACATTCAAACTAAAGAGAACAAAGTGATTAAATGCAATTTCTCAGAGCCAACCTTGCATTCTTAGCAGCCTGTCTCAAATGCCTTTTCGTAGCTGGCTCAATATTATTATAAATCGGTTTAGTAAAATATTTTGTTAGGTCATTTTTAATTAAATTTGAGTATAAAGAATTTGTTGAGTATTCCGAAGTCCATGTTCAAAGAAATATTATTATTTATTTCGAGACTAATTTCGATTTATTCTCGAACCATTTGTTTTATCCCCAAATCATTACTGATGAGTGACGATTTTTCAAAAAGTATCGTGTGGTACGGAGTATTAAATATATGCCAACTTAAAGCAGAATCAAAGGAGTTGTTGGAACTATTTGAAATTAATGCCTTGTCTGTGTCTTTTTTATGATGTTGTAACCGTTTTTCTATATTCTGATGGGTCCTGCCGACATAGTAATTTCCCCAATCACAGGGTATTTGATAGACCCCTCTTTGGCGAGTAACTGGGGTCTTATCTTTACCGTAATTTTAGAAATTAATGATTTAAAAATTATTAGTAAAAACTACGTACACATTATTTTTTGTGCAAATATTTTTTAATTTTGTTGTGATTTTTGGGACATATGGAAGATAGACCACATTTGAGGGCTATCAGTAGCCTCACATTGTGAAATATAATCTTCGATTTTACAGGAATGTATTTTTATTCTACGGTTAATTACCTTTTTGACAAAAGGAATGGGGTATCCATTACCAAAAAGAATATCTCTGATAAAGTTTATTTCTGCATTTATATACGAATCGGAGCAAATATTCCTGTAAAATTCTACTTTGTATGTCCTATTGTTTCTACTTTGTATTTGTTGTTAGGAGAACCTAAAATCTTGGAAAACGCTTAGAGTGGAGGGATCACGATGAAACGTGGTGAGAAAAATAAGCACAAGTCCTAGATACGTGATTGCCATAACCGGAACGGATCTGCTCTCTTTGGGGGAGTTAAGGGAGGGGGGAGGGTCAATTGTAAAAAAATTGAAAAAATGAGGTATTTTTAACCTACGAAGGAGTATTCGGATCTTAATGAAATTTCATATTTAGAAGGACCTCGTAACTGACAACTCTTATTGCGATTCCCGGATCCAGTGTCATTGGGGGGGATCTTGGAAAACGCTTAAAGCGGAGAGATCACGATGAAACTTGGTGGGAACAACAAGCACATGTCCAAGATACGTGACTGACATAACCAGACCATACCCGCTCTCTTTGGTGGAGTTGAAGGGGGGGAGGGGTAATTCGGAAAAATTAGAAAAATGAGGTATTTGTAAATTACGAAAGGGTGATCAGATCTTAATGAAATTTGATATTTATATGCATTTTGTGCTTTAGAACTCTCACGTTAAATCACGACCAGATCCGGTGACATCGGGGGGAGTTGGAGGGGGAAACTGGAATTCTTGGAAAACGTGAAAATCGAGGTATCTTACGAATGGGTGATCGGATCTTAATGAAACTTGATATATAGAAGAATCCTATGTCTCAGGTGCTACATTTTCAATTCGAATCGAATCCGAGGACAGAGGGTTGAAGGGGGAGCCAGAAATCTTGGAAAACGCTTAGAGTGGAGAGATTGGGATGAAACTTGATGGAAGAATAAGCACAAGTTGTAGATACGAGGTTGACATAATTGGAACGGATCCTTTCTCTTGGGGGGGAGCTGAGGGTAGTTAATTTGGATAAAATTAGAAAATTGAGGTATTTTTAACTAAAGAACGATAACTATGAGCTCTTGGCTTTTCCGACCTCGTCACAAGTGCCATATGTGCTCTTAGCTCTTGTTTAAAGTTTCAGTTACTATTGAGCCGGGTCGCTCCTTACTACAGTTCGTTACCACGAACTTTTTGATGAGCCTTAAATGAGTTTTTGAAAAAAGATTTTTGGAGTATAATTCAGGAATAATAGCTTCGTTTCTAGAGAGACCATTTCAATGTTGCAAGTTCCTTTTGTAGCAACCTTTGTAGCAACTAACAGACTGTAGCAGCAAAACTAAACAGATATTACTATTACTACTAACAGCAAACTGCAGAAACAGTCCATTTTAGACCAAAACAACTGCGTACGCTCCTCCTCCATCCCGATCTATTCCAATAGTTCCTCTTTACTCTTTCCCAAGAACTTCCCATTTACCTTAAATCTTTTCTTATGACATCTTCCCGACCCATTCGAGTACGGGAATCGGATCTCAATGAAATTTGATGTTTAGAAGGATATCGTGTCTCAGAGCTTTTATTTTAAATCCCGACCGGATAACTCAAATTATAAAAAATAAGGTATTTTTAACTTACGAACGGGTGATCGGATCTCAATGAAATTGAATATTTAGAAGGACCTCATAACTCAGATCTCTTACTTTAAATCCCGACCGGATAAATTCAAAAATTAAAAAAAATAAGGTATTTTTAACTTACGAACGGGTGATCGGATTTCAATGAAATTTGATATTTAGAAGGACCTCATAACTCAGATCTCTTATTTTAAATCTCAACCGGATCCAGCGTAATTGGGGGGGGGGGCAGTTGGGGGAACCGGAAATCTTAGAAAATACTTAAAGCGGTGAGATCAGTATGAAACTGGATAGTAAAAATAAAAACCTGTCTAAGATACATGACTGACGCTCTCTCTGGGGTAGTTCAGGGGGGGGGGGGATTAATTCTGAAAAATTAGAAAAAATGAGGTATTTCTAACTTACGAACGGGAAATCGGATCTAAATGAAATTTGATGTTTAGAAGGATATCGTGTCTCAGAGCTCTTATTGACCGGATAACTCAAATAAAAAAAAAAAAAAAATGTATTTTTAACTTACGAACGGGTGATCGGATCTCAATGAAATTTGATATTTAGAAGGATATCGTGTCTCAAAGCTCTTATTTCAAGTCGCGACCGGATCCGGTGAAATTTGGGGTGGGGTGGGGTGGGGGAACATAAAATGATGGAAAACGCTTAGATTGGAGGGATCGGGATGAAACTTGGTGGTAAAAATAAGCAGAAGTCTTAGATACGTGATTTAAATAATTGGAACGGATCCTCTCTATTGGGGGGGGGTGTTAATTCTGAAAAATTAGAAAAAATGACGTATTTTCAACTTACGAAGGCGTTATCGGATCTTAATGAAATTTCATATTTAGAAGGACCTCGTACCTCAGATCTCTTATTTTAAACCTCAACCGGATCCAGCGTAATTGGGGGGGGGGCAGTTGGGGGTACCGGAAATCTTTGAAAATACTTAAAGCGGTGAGATCAGGATGAAACTGGATGGGAAGAATAAAAACCTGTCTAAGATACGTGACTGACATAACCGGACTGGATCTGCTCTCTATGGTGGAGTTGGGGTAATTTTGAAAATTGAGGTATTTGTAACTTACGAAAGGGTGACCAGATCTGAATGAAAATTGATATTTAGAAGGATCTTGTGCTTTAAAGCTCTAATTTTAAATTCTGACCAGATCTTGTGAGATTGGGGGATTGGAGGGGGAAACCGGAGTTCTTGGAAAACGTAAAAATGTGGGTATTTTTATCTTACGAATAGGTGATCGGATCTTAATGAAATTTGATACTTAGAAGGAATTCATGTCTCAGAGCTCTTATTTCAAATCCCGACCAGATCTTTTGACATTGGGGGGAGTTGGAGGGGGAAATCTTGGAAAACACTTTGAGTGGAGGAATCGGGATAAAGATTGGTGAATAGAATAAGCAAATGTCCTTGATACGTTATTGACGGAACCGTACTGGATTCGCTCTCTTTGGGGGAGTTGGGGGGAGGGGTTCAGTGATTTGGCAAGTTTGGTGCTTCTGTACGTGCTAGGACGATGAAAATTTGTAGGCGTGTCAAGGAGCTGCACAAATTGACTTGATAAAGTCGTTTTCCCAGATTCGACCATCTGGGGGGCTAAAAGGAAAGGAAAAATTACAAAAAATTAGGTATTTAAAACACACGGGTGGGTGATCGGATCTTAATGAATTTTGATATTTAGAAGGACATCGTGACTCAGAGCTCTTATTTTAAATCCTGACCGGCATTAAGTCTCAGATTTTCCTTTTAAATTAATCTATTGATTCATAGAATTTTGTTGGAGCTCATACCATATGATCTCTTGGCTCTTATCTCTTCATGCGTCGTCACAAGTGCCATATGAGCTCTTACCTCTTGTTTGCATAAAAAGTTGCTTATTCTCAGAAGCTATTCTTAATATACTTTCTTGTCTGTTATTTTTGCCATTTCACCAATATAGAAACGTCCATTTTGCGTTTGGTTTTGCCAAACGCACAACCAAATCAGGGTGCTTGCATTCAACGCATTAGTTATTCAGTTTAACACATTTTTAACTAAGCTTTTCTTCTATCACATATTTAGCATCTAATAAAATGAATGAGATCCAAATTCAGAATTTTTGTAGAAGTGTTTATTATTTCTAATATTTAAACTGAAACAGGAGCTAAGAGCTCAAATGGCACTTGTGACGAGGTCGAAAGAGCCAAGAGCTCATATGGTATGAGCTCTAGCAAAATTCTAAGAATCAATAGATTGCTTTAAAAGGAAAATCAGAGGCTTAATGCCGGTCGGGATTTAAAGTAAGAGCTCTGAGTCACAAAGTCTTTCTAAATATAAAAATGCATTTAGATCCGATCACCCACTCGTAAGTTAAAAAGACCTCAATTTTTCTAATTTTTCCTCTCCCTTCAGCCCCCAAGATGGTCGAATCGGGGAAAACGACTTTATCAAGTCAATTTGTGCAGCTCCCTGACACACCTACCAATTTTCATCGTCCTAGCACGTCCAGAAGCACCAAACTCGCCACACCACTGAACCCCACCAAAGAGAACTCCACCAAAGAGAGCGGATCCAGTCCGGTTACGTCAATCACGTATCTACGACATTTATAAGTGTTTTCCAAGATTTCCAGTTTCCCCCTCCAGGTCCCCCCAATGTCGAAATATCTGGTCGGGATTTGAAATAAGAGCTCTGAGACAGGAGTTCCTTCTAAATATAAAATTTCATTAAGATTCGGTCACCCGTTCTTAAGTTAAAAATACCTTAATTTTTCTGATTTTTCCAAATTAACAACCCCCAGCTCCCTCAAAGAGAACAGATCCGTACCAATTATGGCAATCTCGTATCTATAACTTGTGCTTATTCTTCCCATCAAGTTTCATCCCGATCCCTCCACTCTAAGGGTTTTCCAAGATTTCCGGTTTCCAAGATTTCTGTTTCCCCCCTCCAACCCTCTATGTCCCCGGATCCGATTCGAATTAAAAATAAAGCATCTGAGACATAAGATTCTTCTATATATCAAGTTTCATTAAGATATGATAACTCATTCGTAAGATTCCTCGATTTTCTCGTTTTCCAAGAATTTCGGTCTCCCCTTCTAACTCCTTTCAATGTCTCCGGATCTGGTCGAGATTAAAAATGAGACTTCTAAAGCACAAGATCCTTCTAGATATCAAATTTCATAAGGATCTGATTACCCGTTCGTAAGTTATAAATACCTCTTTTTTCTACTTTTTCCGAATTTTCCAACTCCACCAAAGAGAGCAGATCCGGTCCGGTTATGCCAGTCACCTATCTTGGACTTCTTTCCACAAAGTTTCATCCTGGTCTCTCCGCTTTAAGCGTTTTCCGAGACTTCCCCCCCCCCTAATGACACTGGATCCGATCGGATTTCAAATAATTGAAATTTCAAATTCAAATAAGAGATTTCAAATAAGAGACCTGAGTTTCGAGGTCCTTCTAAATATGAAATTTCATTAATATACAATCACTCTTTCGTAAGTCAAAAACACCTCATTTTTTCTAATTTTTTAGAATTAACCCTCCCCCCCCCAACTGCCCCAAAGAGAGCAGATCCGTTCCGGTTATGTCAATCCCGTAACTAGGACTTGTGCTTATTTTCTGCACCAAGTTTCATCCCGACCCCACCACTCTAAGCATTTTCCAAGATTTTAGCCCCCCCCCCCAATGTCACCGGTTCCGGTTGGGATTTAAAAGAAAAGCTCTGAGACACAATATCCTTTCCAGAACCAAATTTCATTAAGATCCAATCGCTCCTTCGTAAGTTAAAAATGCCTCATTTTTTCTAATTTTTCAGAATTAACCTTCCCCCAACTCCTTCAAAGAGAGCGGATCCATTCCGGTTATGTCAATCACGTATCTAGGACTTGTGCTTATTTTTCCCACCAAGCTTCATCCCAATCCCTGAACAATAAGTGTTTTCCGAGATTTTAGGTTCCCCCCTCAATTTCCCCCATTATCACCGGATCCAGTCAGGATTTAAAATAAGAGCTCTGAGACACGATATTCTTCCAAACTTCAAATTTCTTTAAGATCTGATCACTCCTTCGTAAGTTAAAAATACCTCCTTTTTTCTAATTTTCAGAATTAACCCACCCCCCAACTCCCCCAAACAGAGCAGATCTGTTCCGGTATGTCAATCACGTATCTAGGACTTCTGCTTGTTTTTCCCAACAAGTTTCATCCCGATCCCTCCATTCTAAGCGTTTTCCAATATTTTAGGTTCCCTCCCCCCCAATTTCAGTGGACCTAGTCGAGATTTAAAATAGGAACTCTGAGACACGATATCCTTCCAAAGATAAGATTTCATTAAGAACTGATCACCCGTTCGTAAGTTAAAAAAAACTTTTTTCCATTTTTTTCCAATTAACCGACCCCCCACTCCCCCCCAGATGGTCAAATCGCGAAAACGACTATTTCAAATTTAATCTGGTTCGGTCCCTGATACGCCTGCCAAATTTCATCGTCCTAGCTTACCTGGAAGTGCCTAAAATAGCAAAACAGGGACTGACAGACCGACAGACAGACAGACAGACAGAATTTGCGAGTGCTATATGTCACTTGGTTAATACCAATTGTCACAAAAAGCTATGGTATTAGTGGTGAAACTTTGGATATGGTCCTTTTATATTTTATTGTTTACCTTAATTTTTCATCACCATCATCATTTAAGGCTACTGTAAAAGAGTAAGGTGAGTCCAATAGCGTGTAACGGTTTTTCAAAAGCATCCCCATTGAAGCCAAAAAATCCATTTTAGTGGCTGTACGTGACGTCGCCAATGCCGTGCTATAGTCAGATAAGCTTGAAAAAAGAGCAAATTTTGTTCTAGCCAATAATGTGAACTATGAAACAATGAAAAGTATTATGGATCATAGACAGCACAATAGCACTACCTAAGTAAAGAGCGATGTGGGCACAATATAGTATTTATTCATTTTTTTTTTAGACCAGGGTACTTTGCATAGTCATATTAACTTTGAAAGGGGCTCATTCGATTGAAAATTTGATGCAACAAACTCCCCTCCCATGCCCTCCTTGCTCCCCAAACACATCCAATCAAAATTTTAAGAATTTTGTTCATGTAGTTAAAAGGTTTGGAAATATGTATTTGAGGGTGACAATCCCCGACAGCTCTCAGACCAAGGGTTGTAAGTTATATTCTAGGGACATATCAGGTTTTTATAGAAAGGGTGGTCGTATAAACTTCGGAGGGGGCTCATTGGATTGGTAATCAGAAGTTCTAGTATTCTTTTTAAGATTAAAAGTAATTTGAGGGGAGATATCCCCCCACCTACAGCTTGTATTTTCCCAAAATACGCCTGAAAGAAATTTTGATATTACCGTTTGTTGTCTAAGAAACTTCAAAAAATTTCTAGCCCTCCCCCACGCCAATCAATTCCCAAAACACATTTAACCAAAATTTGGATATAGCCATATTGTTCAGCATATTTAAAAAGTCAGGAAATTATGTCTTTGTGGATGATAACCCCCCCCCCACACACACAATGCTCAGAGTAAGGGTTGTAAGTTATGCCCCAAGGGCATGCAAGGTTTTTATAGAAATGGCAGTCTTATAAACTTCGGAGGGAGCTCATCGTATCCTGTAATCACTAGTTCTAGTGCCAATTTTAGATTCAAAGTGATCGGAAGGCAGACACCTCCCCCCCACACCCACCTCGTATTTTCCACAAATGCATCTGATAGAAATTTTGAGATGAGCATTTAGTGTCATTAACTTCGGAAAATGCTAGTTCGATTGGAAATTGAAAGTGCTAGTGTCCTTTTTAATAGTCAAAAGTGATTGGAGAGCTACAAGTATGCCACGTATGGGACAGAATAAGAGTGGATGAATCCAAAACACATGAAAAAAGGAATTTTTATCTTGGAATATGCTAAAAGAGGTTGAAGAATTGTCAAATATCCCCTAAACTAACCTGTCTCAACTCTGTACTATGTCCTACGTCTTTTACCTTCTCACTTTAACTTCAAATATTAATAGCTAACCCTAGCAACAAGATTTAGAGAGGGGTCACTCTATAAACTGAAAAAACAAAGCGGTTATCCACATATCTGTACCCAGAACAAGCTGTTCGTTCCATTCAACTCAACAAGACACACGCAAGCAAATCAAACCTAAAACCATATCCCAGAGAATAAAATTTTGCAAAAGATACGCATATTATATTATCTTACCAAAATATACATGTGTAGCATCATTTTGTATGTGAATATGAACTTTTTGTCAAAAATTACGTTTTATTCTACAATGAGTGGTATCATTTATGGTTGAAATATGGCGTCATTTGTAATTTATACCTTTTCGAAAGTGCATTCTGTGTTTGCTCTTTCAGCCTAAACCTAACACAAGTCCGAAGTCTTGCTCAAATAATTTAATCAAGGATACCAAGTCGATTTGATCTTATCTGAATATGTCCTGTTATTTATAATAAAGAAAATGATAATATAAGGAACAAAATGACAATCAATGAAGTAGAACTTTGTTATTAAATTTTTAAGTTGCTAGGTTAATTAAAGTAAGCGGGATAAAAGCACAAAATAAATTCAGAAACCTTAAATTCTGTACGCTATTTTGCATAACGTTTTACCATATTAGCTTTCTGCAAATGAGTAGTAATGAATAGTAATGATAGTGCTTTCTTCCAAATTCAAATTGGCTAAAATTTTATAGCTCACAATTTTGTAATAGAAAATGGTAAATTTTGCTTCCACTCTTAAATTTTTGCTTACCTTCTTGTACAGTTTCAATATTTCATATTGCAGATTTCCCCTTTTTTTTCAACAAATTATCAAAAGGAAATGAAAATCATTTATTAATAAAATAAATCAAATCAAAAAGAGAATAATTCAGAGAAAAATTAAAGTAACCAACAAAATATAGAAGAACCGTATCGAAATTGTCACCACTTATACCATTGCTTTTTTCTCAGTTCAAATATTAGGAATAATAAACACTTCTACAAAAAATCTGATTTGGATCTCATTCATTTTTATTAGATGCTAAATATATTTCTCAAGTAGTAGTTTGATCCCTTGGAACTTTTCAGAAAGATGGAGATTCTTTAATAGGAATTTAACATCTTCTCTGGGATATTTTTCACTACCAGATGCAAAGTATTATTAACAAAACACGAAATCGATTATATGGGAAATCGATTACATATCTAACTAATTCTATAAAATCAGGAGATTCAAAATTGTTAACAAATGTGGGAACTTTTTTCCCTTCTGCAATCATAAGAGCCATCTCTTTTATAACTGCTGTTTTTTTAAATCGGTCACCATAAGTGAAGAAAACACTGTCAAGCAACTTTACATCTGGTTTCATAAAATATCTTTGGAGCAAATATTCAGCAACTTCCTCTTTAATACCAAGAAAGTTGTACTTTTCCACAATGTAAGTAAATGCATCTCTTTTCATTGTTTCGAAGCCAGAAACAATACCTTCTTTATAGAAATCTATTATAATTTTCATGGTTTCAAAATTCACATCATTGGCTTGAATAAGATTTGTTCGTTTTTCAAGCATATCCGATTCGAGCATGGCTTTGAAGACATCACTAACGGCTGTTAATAGGGATTTCTTGACTTCAACGTCCCCGCCATCACATTGAATAGTAATCATTGGGCTTTCTTGCATATTGAAATGAGTCAAAATTTGTGTAAGGCCAGAAACTCGACTCATCTCTGTAAAAAGAATAAATCAAATATTTGAATTACAGGATTGATTTCGGAAGAGGTCGGTATATCAGTTGGAAAATGCACATGCACTACCGGATTTTGGCAAGTAAAACCTTGAGATTTGGTAATTTTACAAGAATAACCTCGGCCCCTTGGGTTTTATAAATGGTATCTTTAATCACACTTAAAGCTGTAGCGTCGATTCCGGAGAAAGTGATATTCCTTCTTTTGTATTCTTGATTATTTCTTTAGCCAATTTTGTATGGAAAATATAGTCCTAGAAACCTGAGAAGTATCTCATCCAACTAGAAATTAATAGATATAGCCGCCTCCCCCTCCCCCTATGCCGTTGGCCATCATTTTCACAAAGCCATATCGGCTGTAATATTTTAAAAGTGCAACACATTCTATTTTGGCCGAGAATGAGTAATGTACGTGGAATTGGTAAACTAAGCACGAGGAATCAAAACGGTGTAGTCAGAATTGTCCTATCTTCGTTTCGTTACGAAGAGAGATAAGCTTCTAAATGGCCTATGTATCTTTTTTATCAGGTCTTGTGGCCATTCAGAATAACAGAAGATGATTATCATATGAAGGTATAACATGTGGACCGGTTTTTGTCTCCTATTTTGGTCAAGGAAAAAGGAGTGAACCTCCACTTTTAAATATATTCTCAGAATATCCTTGCTGTTAACATGTATATAAATTTGATGTATATATTCCGCTTTGTCGGGGAATTAAAGTGATTTGTGTATTAAATTAGTTAACAGTGTCTGCTTTTGGTTTTGCAGTTGGCTGGCTTTACATGAATAAAGACCTTTTCATATACATTTATGGACTTGACTATCTTGGCTTGCGAAATGGTAATTAGATTGTAAGCAGCATTGGATAAACCAGCCAACTATAACTATAACAAAAGAAAAACTTACAAAGGAGACATACGTCATGAAATTGAATAAATCTTAATTCGCTCGGAATAATTGAATTCAATTTATACCACTGAATAGAGCATAAAAAAGTGGTTTAAAATATGTTCCTTTGATCCTCATTAGGCTTATCCTTCAGAGCGACCACAGCTGACAAACTTTTTTTCTATTTTTTGGCTCTCCTGAAAAGTTAGAAAAATGGCGTATGTTGCACTTTTAACTACCACAGCCTATTTTGTATAGAACAGGTAGATAATCGAAAAAATGTTAAATTTCAGATGACATGACTAACGCAGTTCCAGGGATAACGACCATAAATTCTTAAACTTTCTCTCTCTTATCCATGATGTTAGGAATAAACGAACTAAACCCTCCCACGCTTTTTTTCCCAATGTCACCGGGTCAAAATTTTGAGATGACCATTTTGTTCAACGTAGTCAGAATATCTAATAACTGTCTTTGATGACGACTTTATCCCCTACAGTCCCCGGGGGAAGAGCTACAAGTTATGAACTTTATCCATTGTTAACATATAGTGTTGGTTATTGAAAAGTGCAAATAAATTTTAAGAAGAGAATTTTCTATAGTTAGGGGTGGGGGTCGGAGAGAGAGGGTTACGTGGGAGGATCTTTCCAAGGGGGAAGAGATTTGGTGGATTTTTCAGCATTTAAAAAAAGAAATTAAATAAATAAAAAGTTTTTCAACTGAAAGTAAGGAGCAACATTAAAAGTTAAAAGGAACAGAAATTATTACGTATATGAGGGGGTTCGCACCCTCGTCAATATTTCGTTTTCTACGCTAAAATATTTTTAGTAATATCAAAAGTTAACATTTTGTTAAATAATGGCCGATACAAACAAAAATTTGCTTTTGTAATTTTTCCACCAATCTTAGCATTTAATATTATTTTAAGCAGCTTCTTAACTATCGTTTTTATGTGATAATAAACCAAAAATTTGATAATTATTATTATAAAATTTGATAAATGTGATAATTATTTCGTATATGAGGGGGTTGCCTTCTTCTCAGTACCCTACTCTATACACTAATGTTCGACTTTTGTTCCAATTATTTAAGAATGACTCCTGGCACACAAGGACCGTCTAATTAGATTAAAAAGTGTTTTGTTTTTTTTTACAAATTCACAACATTATAGCGTAAAGACCGAGGTACTGAGGAGGGGGTAACTCCCCTTTTATACGTAATAACAACCAAAATAAAAATCTGAGAAAATTGCGGTTCAAACAGTTCGTGCTATCGAGCAGTAAGTAAGGAACGACCCCGCACAATAGTAACCAAAACTCTAAAAAACGGTTTTAAAAAAGGACTTTGAAATCAATAAATATATTAAGAGAATTAGCTTTTCATTCTAATTTTAAATATATAAATCTCATTAAGTTTTAGTCTTACCAGTCAAAGGTTACGAGCCTGAGAAAATTTTTCTGCTTTTCGAAAGGGGGGAGGGGTAAAGACCCCCAGAAATTCAATTGACCTAAATGAAAATCACACCATCAGACTCAGCGTATCAGAGAACCCTACTGTATAGGTTTCAAGCTCCTATCCGCAAAAATATGGAATTTTGTATTTTTGCCAGAAGAAAGATCACGGATGCGTGTTATCTGTTTTTTTTTTCCCAGGGGTGATTGTATCAACGCAGTGGTCCTAAAATATCAAAAGAGGGTTCATTGGAACGGAAATTAAAATTTCTAGTGCCCTTTTAAGTGACCGACGCAATGGAGGGCAACTTGGCCAACTCCCCTGCCAATTTTTCCCCCTAAATCGTGCGGTCAAAATTTTGAGATGGTCATTTTGCTCATCATAGGTGAAACGGCCAATAACTATGCCTTTAGTATAACTCGACCCCCCACAGCCCCAGGGGAAAGGTCCAAGTTATAAAATTTGTGTTGTTTATGCATAGTATTTGTTATTGGGACGCATGCATACATTTTTGGGTGGGAGGGGGGGGGAACAAATTTTCTGCTGGGGATTTTTCCACGGAGGAATTTTCCTTGGGGAGGAAAGTTTTCAGGGTGTGAACTTGCCAGGAGAAATTATACACTGCGAGAATTTGCCAGAATTCTTATACAAAATTTTTGTATGTCTTGCTTTCTCTTTTCCGTCTAAATTTTATGCGCAGAGTGGTTAAGAGTAATTGTTTAGGGTAAACTTTCACCGGGATTGAATTGTTTAGAGGATATTTCCGTGGTGATGGTCTTTCTCCGTGGAGAAGGGGTCAGATTTCCTGGCATTATTTAAAAAACGATCTGAAATTAAATAAAAAAAAACAAGTTTTTCTACTGAAAATAACGAGCAACATTAAGATGTAACACGAACAGAAATTATCCCGTATATGAAAGGGGCTGTCCCCTCCTAAACGCCTCGCTCTTTACGCTAAAGTTTGACTCTTTCTCCCAAAAAACTTTGTTTTTTTTATTTAATTACTTACAAAAACGAGCTAGGTCCTGACTTAAAACATAAAATTACGAAATAGTTAAGTCATATAAAAGATCACCCTTAAGAAATATATATAACTACAGCTGAATAAATAGGTTAATCCTAAAACAGAGATATTGAATACAATCGAATTTTTGGATAGTGGTTCGTGGGTTTATTATTCAAATAAATATATCGAAATGTGCATAATTTTTGCCTTTAAGTTGGGCTGCAGCTATATTGACCCTCCTCATGTTACAGCCTTGAACTTAGACGATCGTTGACCTACGATTCCCTAGTAAACATTCTATTATATTACATTTTACTTTAAATGCTTGTTTCTTTAATTAAGTGCACTCTGAGCTCATTTACCAAAAAGAATTGAGAGCAGCAGTAAAAAAAAAGAAAAAAAAAGGAATCTGTTCTATTTGAGGTTCCATTGGCTCTACAACTTTAATTGAGGTATCTTTGTGGCTGGAAAATTTTACCAGGTCAACAAAAGAAAAATATAGTTTTTCACAAGGAATTACGGCAACCACGGTTTCTTTCAAACATTGGTTTCTTTAGGCTCTGGAACGAGTGTGGTCGTCCGAAATCAGGTGTTGTAAATGAAGTTCGGCTGTTCAGCAAACGCAGATTTGCCAAGATTTTGTCTAAGCATAAATGTGAAGTGATCGATCAACATAGTCAATTGATAAGTAATGACCCAAATGCTGTGTGGAGATTTCTTAAACGTAATGGTGATCAGAATAGTGTTGAACCTGTGATCTCTGAGCAAGATTGGGTGTCCCACTTTACTTCTGAGTTCTCTCCACCCGAACAAGATCTTGAAGATAAATATGAAGTCGAACTTGATAAGTTCATGGAATTGCCTAGTTCTGGTGTTGGCTACATAGTAACTGTTCCTAATCTGATTCGTGCAATTTCAAAATTAAAAAAGAAACAATCGAAAGGTGTCGACAAGTTGTGTGGGTTGCATCTTGTACATGGTACTGCTGGTCTCCTGAGTCATTTAGAGCTTCTATTCCAAATTATCTTTAATTCTGGTCTCGTTCCCGACGTTTTTGGTACTGGAGTAATTACACCTATTTTGAAAAAAGGGAAAAATCCGTCTGAATGCGTATCTTACCGCCCTATAACTGTTTCGCCGGTTTTATGTAAGCTTATGGAATTGCTAGTTATAGATCATATTGCTTTTCAATGTTCTACCCCCGATAATCAGTTCGGATTTAAAAAAGGTGTTGGTCGCGAGCACGTCCATTATATTCTTGCTAATATATTAATAGAAGCTGATGAACTGAATGAATCCCTTATTCTAGCGAGTCACGATGTTAGACGTGCTTTTGATTCTGGGATACATCCCCAGTTATTAGTGTCTGCTCATAAACGTGGTGTGGACCGATCGGTTATTTTGCCTTTTCGGGATATGTATAAGAAGCTTCGAGTCCAAGTTAAAGTCCCGTCTCCTAACGGGCCGATTGTATTACCAAATGCTATTCCGGTTAGAAAGGGCATTAGGCAGGGTGCAATTTCGTCACCCCGGTTGTATAATAATAGTGTTCTCGAGGCCCAAAAGTTAGTGCAAATGAGCTGCATTTTCCGAGGTTTGGATGTAACATTACTTAATTACGCAGATGATATTTTTAATTTAAGTAGATGTTTGTCTCGTATTGAAGAAAATTTTCAGATTCTAGATGATGCTTATAGAGAGATAGGCCTATCTTTTAATGCAAGTAAAAGCGAGATTGTTGCTTTCAATAGGAGAAATGCAGATTGTATAGATCTTGCTGTCAAATTTGGTGCTCAAGAGGTTCCACTGTCTGACTCCATAATGTACTTAGGAATGCCTATAGGTCATAACATGGCATCTACACGTGCTCGCCAAATAAGTAATTTCGCAGAAAAGGCACGTAAGGCTTACGGGGCGCTATCTTCAACTAAAGCGAAATATAATCGACAAATTCGAGCTAGGCTATATAATGCACTGGTGATCCCACACTTTCTGGCTTTATCACCGTTTTGGCATATATTTAGTGTTAGTGATAAAAGAAACCTTCGATCACTTTTTTACAAATATGCAAAGTTTCTTTTAAATACCCCACCGTGGGTTAAAAATTCCAAGATGTCTGCAAGGTTCGGTATCACAGATCCGATTGCTGCTGTGACGAAACGTCGTTCTGAATTTTTGGGGTCGCTTGGGCCTAGTAGTCTGGCAATTGCAATTCGTCCTTAGTGAGTTTTTGTAATAATGTTTTTATTTATTGGCGGTGTATCGTAACGTTTGTTTTTGTTTGTGCAGTTAAGTGTTTGTTTTTTTTTTTTTTTGTTTTTTTTTTTCTTTTCTTCTTTGTACTCCATTCGTGCCATTTGTGGTTTTGTATCGAGTGGGTGAATAAAATTATCTATCTATCTATCTATCTTATTGTCCTTAACAAGTCCTTAAAGTCAAAATTTAAAATCTACCTATTCTTCCCTTCCAATTTCTCAAAGTTTCAGCTGAGATCTTTAACTACTACTACTACTAAAATCTCACCGCAGCACCCGGCCACCTGAGGCCATTTCAGCGAAGCACGCTCCTCCTCCATCCCAATCTATTCACAGCCTCCCTATTGAAACCCTCCCAGAAAGTTCTCATTTCCTTTAATTGTTTCTTTATGACATTCTCCCCCCCCAGACGAGGACGACCTGCTTTCCGTTTAGCCCTGGACGGTTGGCCGAAATGGACTATCTTCGGCATTCTGTCGTCCTTCATCTGCACAACGTGATCTAGCCATCTCAACCTTTCTTTTCTTATAGCCCTAGAAAGCGGAAATGAACCACGTTTTTCGTACAGTCTACTGTTTGAAATTCGGTCAGTCATCCGGGTACCCAGAACAACCCTTAGGCAATTTCTGAGCAAAATATCTAACTAATCTTCATCCGCTTTTCGGAGCGCTCATGCTTCAAATTTATATTTGACCACTGTCATCAGTGTAGCTTCTAATATTCTAACCTTGGTTTGCAGACTTATCTTCCTATTCTTCCAAACTAATACCCATAGGAGCTGAAAGTTTAAAAACCCGTTTTGACAAAAATCTAGTGAGAAAAAAAGATTTCATTTCAAATTGATTGAGGAGTGAGTTAGTCTCGGTTATCTTTTCGGGGCGTTGAGGAGGGAACAGCCCCTTTCATATACAAAGTAATTTCTGTTCGTTTTAAGTTTTAATATCGCTCCTTACCTTCAGTTAAAAAAAAACACTTGATTTTTTATTTAGTTTCTGAACGTTTTAAATTCATGCATGTTTTGATTTTGCCTCTCCGCACAAGAACAATTTAAACGAAATTCGCGTATTAATTTTTTTTTTTTTTGGCTAAATGGCTTTTTCATAGTTGTAATCGTACGATTTTGAGAATAAATCCCAAACCAAGAAATCCCCCTGAAAACTTCTGTACACTTCCAAATAACCACTACTATACTTAAACACTGGTCAAAGTTTGTAACTTGAAGCCCCTCCCACGGGGACTTTGGGGGAGTCAGTCGTCCCCAAAGACATAGTAATTAGGTTTTTCGACTATGCTAAATAAAACGGCTATATCAAAATTTCGATCCGGTGACTTCGAGAAAAAATGAGCGTGGGAGGGGACCTAGGTACCCTCTAATTTTTTGGTCACTTTTAAAGGGCACTAGGACCTTTCCGTTAGAATGAGCTCCTTCGCGACATTCTAGGACCACTGGGTCGATACATTCACCCCTGGAAGAAAACAAAACAAAAAACAAATAAACCCGCATCCGTGATCTGTCTTGTCAAAAAATACAAATTTCCAAATTTTTTTAGATGGGAGCTTAAACTTCTATATTATGGTTCTCTGATACGCAGAATCTGATAATGTGATTTTCATTAAGATTCTATGATTTTTAGGGGATGTTGATCCTTTTCGTGTAAGTATTGGTATCAAAATTCCGTTTTTATGGCACTTGGTATCTACTAAGTGACAAATAGCGATGGCAAATTCTGTCAGTCTGTCTGTCTGTCTGTCTGTCTGTCTGTCTATCCCAGATTTGCTACTTTAGGCACTTCAAGGTAAGCTAGGACGGTGAAATTTGGGAGGCGTATTAGGAACCAGACAAGATTGAATTAAAAATTGTCGTTTGCCCAATTCTACCATCTGGGGGGGGGGGACGGTTAAATCGGAAAAATTAGAAAAAATGAGATATTTTTAACTTACGAACGGGTGATCGGATTTTAATGAAATTTGATCTTTGGAAGGTTATCGTATCTCAGAGCTCTTATTTTATACCCCAACCAGATCTGGTGACATTGGGGGAGTGGGGGGGGGGTTAATTCTGAAAATTAGAAAAAATGGGTTATTTTTAACTTACGAAGGAGTGATCGGATCTAAATAAAATTTCATGTTTGGAAGGATATCTTGTCTCAGAGCTCTTATTTTTTACCCCGACCGGACCTGGTGGCGCTGGGGGGACCTAAAATCTTGGGAAACGCTTAGAGTAGAGGAATCGGGATGAAACTTTGGTAGGAAAAATAAGCACAAGTCCTAGATACATGATTGACATAACCAGAAGGGATCCGCTCTCTTTGAGGAGTTGGGGGGGGGGGGGGTATTCTGAAAAAATAGAAAACATGAGTTATTTTTAACTTACGAAGGAGTGATCGGATCTTAATGAAATTTGATGTTTGGAACGATATCGTCTCTCGGAGCTCTTATTTGGAAACCCAACCGGATCCGTTGACATTGGGAAAAGTTGGGGGGTGTGAACCTAAAATGTTGGAAAAAGCTTAAGAGTGGAGGGATCGGGATGAAACTTGGTGGGAAAAATAATCACATGTCCTAGATACGTTATTGACATAGTCGGAACAGATCCGCTCTTTGGGGGAGTTGGGGGGAGGATTAATTCTGAAAAATTAGAAAAAATGAGGTATTTCTAACTTAGGAAGGAGTGATCAGATCTTAATGAAATTTGGTGTTTGGAAGTATATCGTGTCTCAGAGCTATTATTCTAAACTTCGACCGGATAAGGTGACATTGGGGGAGTTGGGGGGAATGGGAACCTAAAAAACCGACGAAGACCACACTGCTTTTCCATAACAACAAATACAAAGTAGAAACAAGAGGGAAATATCTTTTCAAGACAGTGGAAATCAGTTCCATGAATATTTCGGCCCTATGTCCAAGGGCCATCTTCAGCACAATACGAAAACGAGAGAGAAAATATGTATATATAAATAAACTTACATTAAATTGTGAGAATTAAAACTAATAACGTTTTTTAAAAAAACTTTTTTTTAAAAATTGCCCTAGCATCCTTACTTCAACGAAGTTCAACCAGGACTGCCAAAAAGCATGAAGTGAGAATATAAATCCATTCAAACTAAAGAGAACAAAGTCATTAAATGCAATTTCTCAGAGCCTTGCATTCTTAGCAGCCTGTCTCAAAGGCCTTTTCGTAGCTGGTTCAATATTATTATAAATCGGTTTAGTAAAATATTTTGTTAGGTCATTTTTAATTAAGTTTGAGCATAAAGAATTTGATGAGTATTCTCCGAAGTCCCTGTTCAAAGAAATATTATTATTTGTTTTGAGACTAATTTCGATTGATCCTTGAACCACCTGTTTTATCCCCAAATCAATGCTGATGAGTGATGATTTTTCAAAAAGTATCGTATGGGACCAATTATTAAATATATGCCAACCTAAAGCAGAATCAAAGGAGTTGTTGGATCTATTTGAAATTAATGCCTTGTCTATGTCTTTTTTATATTGTTGTAACCGTTTTTCTAGATTATGATGGGTCCTGCCGACATAGTAATTTCCACAATCACAGGGTATTTGATAGACCCCTCTTTGACGAGTAACTGAGGTCTTATATTTACCGGAATTTTAGAAATTAATGATTTTAAAATTATTAGTAAAAACTACGTACAGATTATTTTTTGTGCAAATATTTTTTTATTTTGTTGTAATTTTTGGGATATAAGGAAGACAGACAATATTTGAGGGCTTATCAGTAGCCTCACATTGTGAAATATCATCTTCGATTTTACAGGAATGTCTTTTTATTCTACGGTTAATTATCTTTTTGACCAAAGGAATGGGGTATCCATTACCAAAAAGAATATCTCTGATAAAGTTTATTTCTGCATTTATATACAAATCGGAGCAAATATTCCTGTCAAATCAGATCAGTTCTGTGGATCAACATTGCATGTGCTTCGAAACAATAATTTTTGCTTCTTTTGTTACGGGGGAGAGTTGGGTTGCAGAAAAGGACTGAAAAAGACTAACTGTCTCAAAATTGAAATGGGCCTAATTTTGGGAAAAGGAACCTTACTCATCCCCCTAAAAAGTTTTACAACAGATGTAAAATTTTCTGTCAGCAAGTTTCAAACTGAACCGGGAAAAAAAGTTTCATGGTCCATTTTTGGTGCCATAGCCCCCCTCTTATCACAAAAAAAGTGTTTGGTTTGCTAGTCCCAAAAAAATAATCGTTGAATGTTTTGACCCAAAATCCAAATTTCCCTCATTTTCTTTTATGAGAACTTTTTATAAAAAGATTAGAAATCTTCTTTGTTTACTGCCCTTGTCTCAGGTAATGCAGGGGCTATGCCATATCCAGAAGCATATGTATTGAACCTTTAAACTAGCAGAACAGATTACCCTATGATTCTGATTTGATATCTTGGGGGTTGTGGAAGGTCATGTAGTAAAAACCTTCACGGGAGTGGGGATTGGTTTCCCTTCAATTACTTTTGGCTCTTAAATAATGCCTAGTACTTTTAATTTTCTATCGAGTAAGCCCCCTCTGACTTTTATATGACCGCGTCTTCCATATAAAGTGGCTGGAGAAAGCAATCAATTAAAAACAAAAACTTTCATGGCTCTTCAGTAAATCAGCATCTATCGCCCGCCTCTGGTATTAATATTCTACCCTCTGTTCTCCTTACTTTATAATGACATAATGTTGAGAAGTGGACAACAGAATAGTTTGGATGATTAACAGAGATGGGACAATCGTTCCAATAATCAAAAACGGAGTAGCATTATTTAGATCTATATCTGGGTGATGAGGAGAAAGGGGGGGGGGTACTTACTCAAGCGATCTTTGCATTTTGGAAAGACAGTTAAACAGAGATTTTAATGGATTTTTTATGCAACAGTAATAAACGTTGTCTTTTTCAGGCAGAATCCTCATCCGTTATGCAGAATTTTTTTTTTGCAATTAAAGGGTAGTTGACACCCACCAGCACCCATAGGTTATTTCCACCTCTTCCTCCCCCTAAGAAAAAAAAACAACAAACAATGATAAAAAAAGAAACAGTAAAATTCTAGTTGAGTGACCTCTTACTATCTCAGAAAGGGGTTAGGTTAGGAAAATGAAACTTTCAGGGATGGATCTGCAGGCTAAAGTTTATCCTGCGAAGGTATTTTAAAGTACCCACCTCCGCTCCTTCTCCCTCTAGAGAGCCCTGAGATTTGCCTACATGACAGGTAATTTCCTATTATAGGTAATAGGTAATAAACCTATTTGAAATTTTGACAAAACAACATTTTACCTTAATTTTCAGTTACCAGTTGCTTTTTCTCTGCCTTTAGTTCTGAAAATGCAATTCCTCTTATTTGAGCAGAATTCTGAGCCATATCAATGTTGTTTTTTTTTTTCAAAATTTATTATATGTACTTGCACATGTTTAAACCTTATAAATTGAGATCGAGCAAAGTTGTGAAGCTGAAAACAATTTTGTTGCAAAATTTCGGTATAAAATTAAATATTTAAAATTAAACCTACTAAGTAATCCATTAGCCCTTCTGTGAAACATTATTAAACGGTACTGTATAGTTTTATCAAGCCCAAAACGAATCAACTTAGTTAAATAAAGCTTAAAATTGATGTCAGCATTAACTGTTTATTTTGTATAGACGGCGCGTATCTTCATAAACAGATGTACCACCACGCAGCAGTATCCAGCATTTTTTTTTTTTTTTTTTTAAATAGCGAAAAAGAACTACAACACACGAATAGAATATATTACACATTTGGCTGTAGGGATTTGACACATCTTCAAAGGGGTTATCTGATTTGCTAAATTTGATGATCTAATTGTCCTACAAATCATTTACCGTTTGGATGTGTTTAGTCCCTTTTCCAACAATCAGCCAAGTCTTCTCAGGCTCGTAGCTTTTAGCAGGTGATCTAAAACTAATAGGATTTTGCATATTCAGAAGCGCTGAAAAGGGCAAATCCTTTGATGTTCGTATTATTTTTAAACTTTTTTTTCAGAGTTTCGGTTACTACTAGGACGATTCGATCTTTACATACCGCTTTCTTATTCTTTTGATTAAACGGCCCTTGTGTTTTAGGCGTCGTTAATAAGGAATTAGGACGAAATTAAAACTTTAGCGTAAGCAGTGACGTGTTGAGGAGGGGGCAACCCCCTTAATATACATAATAATTTCTGGGTAAATATATGGCTGTCCATATTATTGACTTATCAATTAAGTGAACATACCACTCAATACCTTTTTTTATGCTCTTTACGAACAAAATAATCGCTTCTATCGCAAAATTCATATTGAAGCACTTTTTCAGCCCCTAACAAATGACGAATTTTCAACTAAAGTATGAGTTATCGGTCGTTTTCGACAAAATAATACTACATTTTCTCAGTACCAAAACTATTTATAATGTGGTTAGTTTAGGTTAGGTCAAAAAGTGCTTAAATTTAAATTTGCGATAGAAGCCATTATTATATTCGTAAAGAGGATAAAAAAAGGCATCGAGTCGTATGTTCACTTTATTGGTAAGTCATAATATTGACAGTCAAATATTTACCAATTTCTGTTCATAAAACGTTTAATGTTGCACCCTACTTTCATCAAAGATTTTTGTTGTACTTCATTTAAGCAGATGATCTGTTTTGCAAGGTTTTACTTTTATACCACAAAGATTTTCAAAGGTCACTGCTCTCTAGAGGGAGAAGGAGTGCTTCCTATGACATAATTTTGTCTGTAGACCCTCCCCTGAA
The DNA here is from genome assembly GCF_032884065.1 of Artemia franciscana. NCBI lineage: Eukaryota > Metazoa > Arthropoda > Branchiopoda > Anostraca > Artemiidae > Artemia > Artemia franciscana. The sequence continues at coordinate 25,875,229 of NC_088883.1, read as the reverse complement.
AGTTTCATTTGCCTAACCTAACCCCTTTCCAAGATAGCAAAAAGTAGCTAAACTAGAGTCTACCAAATAAACATCACATGAAATACAGTACCTTCTTTAATGAGTATTTGGGTAATAAAACAGACTCTTCCCCGACGTTGTCTTCAAGAAACTAAAAACTAATCAGTTGAAACTAAGCAATCTTCAAAATTCAAACCGTCTAACCTTGAGGGCATTTAACCTTATCGGTTTAACCTTGAGGGTGATGAAAGGCTAAGATTATCAAAACCTTTGTTAAACGGTTCTCAAGGGAGAAGTAGGTAAATCAATTGAGTGGCAGGTTACATGCTTTATATACTTATATTGATAAAACTCTCAGGTTACCTGCTAGGGTGACTTTGAAAAACTGAGAATCAATTGGTAGAGGAGTTGGTACTCGTGTATTATATGGTACAAACTCGAGAATTCAGATCTGCAAGATCAGACAATAACCTGTTTATAGCGTCTGGACTTGGAGACAATTAGCTTTGGCTCACTTGAAATCTACGTGGTAGGTATATTTTTATTTAATATTTACCGCATAAAGTTGTTATTTTGGTTGGGTTAGGTATTTAGGTACTTGTGTCGCATAGCCACCACACTCAAGTTCTGTTGAAAAGTGAAGTTTGGTTAACGCTAATGAAATAAAACAAAACATGATGAAGATATAATACCTAATCAACAAAATTATGAAAACTACAACAAAGAATTGTGGAAGTGGGGCTACCCAGACAGGTTTGTATTACAGTAACCTACCCAAACCAAGTAAAGTAACTAAGTAACCTAACCAAAATACCAACTAATTATTTAATTAAAATATAGCTACAATTTAGTTTCCCATCGAGCCGAAGCATGTCAGGTATAAAGACCATGAAAAGTGTGGTGGCTATAAGACAAAAGTAGCGTTATTTAATATAATGTGGTCTGGACACCCCTCCATAATGCTTTGTAGTAGTTTCCATAATTTTGTTACTAAAGTCACATTTTGGTATATTTCATTATGATAGATAAGTGTATTTGAAAGCCAAATATACGGCCATAAACACAGGAAATACGAAAGGCACAAATCACATAAACTTTGATCAGCAGCCAGCATAAAACACTTAAATGAAACACTACATTAGCCTAATAATATTACTTAATACTTGAAAACACGGTCATTAAAAAGGAACACTTAACACGTGGAAAAATCTAACAGCTCGTGGTAACAAACTAGTAAGGAGCGACCCGGCTCAATAGTAACCGAAACTCTAAAAAATATAATTTTGATACCAATAGTTACATCAAAAGAATCGCATTTTAATGCTAATTTTAAATATATAAGTTTCATCAAGATCAGTTATACCCATCAAAATTACGAGCCTGAGAAAATTTGCCTCATTTTAGAAAATAGGGGGAAAAAACCCTAAAAATCACACACTCTTAACGAAAATCGAACCATCAGATTCAGCGTATCAGAGAACCTTGTTGTGGAAGTTTTAAGCCCCTATCTACAAAAATGTGGAATTTCGCATTTTTTGCCAGAAGACAGATCAGCGATGCGTGTTTATTTGTTTGTTTTTCCCCAGGGGTGATCATATCGACTGAGTAGTCCTAGAATGTCGCGAGAGGGTTCATTCTAACGGAAATTAAAAGTTCTAGTGCCCTTTTTAAGTGACCAAAAAAATTGGAGGGCACCTAGACCCCCTCTAACGCTCATTTTTTCCCAAAAGTCAGCGGATCAAAATTCTGAGATAGCCATTTTATTCACCATAGTCAAAAAACCTAATAACTATGTCTTTAGGGACGACTTACTCCCCCGCAGTCCCCGTGGGAGAGGCTGCAAGTTACAAATTTTGACCTGTGTTTACATATAGTAATGGTTACTAGGAAGTGTACAGACGTTTTCAGGAGGATTTTTTGGTTTAGGGGGGGGGTTACGTGGGAGGATATTTCCATGGAGAAACTTCTCATGGGGGAATTTTAGAAAATAGGGAGAAACACCCCCTAAAAGTCATACAATCTTAACGAAAATCACACCATCAGATTCAGCGTATCAGAGAACCTTCTTGTAGAACTTTCAAGCTCCTATCTACAAAAATGTGGAATTTTGTATTTTTTGCCAGAAGACAGATCACGGATGCGTGTTTATTTTTTATTTATCTTTTTTCCCAGGGGTGATCGTATCGACTGAGTAGTCCTAGAATGTCGCGAGAGGGCTCAGTCTAACGGCAATTAAAAGTTTTAGTGCCCTTTTTAAGTGACCAAAAAAATTGGAGGGCACCCAGGTCCACTCCCACTCTCATTTTTTCCCAAAAATTCTGAGATAGCCATTTTATTCACCATAGTCGAAAAACTTAATAACTATGTCTTTAGGGACGACTTACTCCCCCGCAGTCGCCTTGGGAGCGTCTGCAAGTTGCAAACTTTGACCTGTGTTTAAATATTGTAATGGTTTCAAGGAATTGTACAGACGTTTTCAGGGGGATTTTTTTGGTTTAGGGGGGGGGGTGAGAATTGAAGGGGGGTACCTGGAAGGATATTTCCATGGAGAAACATCTCATGGGGGAAGAGAATTTCAATGAAGGGGTTCAGGATTTTCTAGCATTATTTGAAAAACAATGAAAAAATAAATATGAAAATTTTTTTGTACTGAAAGTAAGGAGCAGCATTAAAACTTAAAACGAACAAAAATTATTACGCATACGAGGGGTTTACCTTCTCGTTATACCTCACTCTTTATGCTAAATTATTTTTAGTAATTTCAACTATTTATTCTACGGCCTTTGTGATTCAGAGGTCATTCTTAAGGAATTGGGACAAAATCTAAGCTTTAGTGTAAAGAGCGACTCAGGTTGAACCCCCTCATATACGTAATAAAAACATACGAATATAGAAGTTCGTTACGTAAGTTAATTCGTAAGTTACGTATATTTTTCACCAATGAAAACGTTTGTAAAAAATTAAAAGTTCTAATTGCTTTTTTAAGTAATCAAAAACTTGGAGGGCAACTAGGCCTCCTCCCTCGCTCCTTTTTTCTCAAAATTTTCCGATTAATTGCAAGTAATTAATATTCAAATTTCGTTTTAATTATTTATGTGTGAAGAGCCAAGATCAAAACATGCATTAATTCAAAAACGTCCAGAAACTAAAGAAAAGAAAAACAAGTTTTTTTTAAATGAAAGTAAGGAGCAACATTAAAACTTAAAACAAACAGAAATTAGTCCGTATATGAAAGAGGCTTTTCCTCCTCAACGCCTCGCTCTTTACGCTAAAGTTTCTTACCGTTTTAAAAATAGAGTTAAGACAAAGAGTCAAACTTTAGCGTAAAGAGCGAGGCGTTGAGGAGGAAAAGCCCCTTTCATATACCGAGTAATTTCTGTTCGTTTTAAGTTTTAATGTTGCTCCTTACTTTCATTTAAAAAAAACTTGTTTTTTTTTAAATACATAAATAAAACGTTACATTTATATTATGCTGGGATCGAATATTCTGCATTATGCACATCGATCGAATATTCTGAGTAAAAACGCATTTTCAGCACCCGTGGGTTGCTTGGAAATGTACAGTAACCGAATTTGGAACTCAGCCACACTGACCTCTAAGATTAATTCTAACATCGAAGATTACAATCAACGAAGTTAAGTGATTAAACTGAATGTGGAAAATTCAACCAGACTACAGGTTGGTGTCCCTCAGCGAGAAATTTTCTTATTTAAGTAAACAATACGTCGATGAAAGTAACCTTCATTAGCATGCTGAGAGTTGCAACCAAAATCTCGGTTTTTCTTCAGCAGAATTCTTTCAGATCAAATATATTTACAAAAAGGAAAAACATAACAAGAGAAAAAAATATTACAACACTCAAGGCAACAAGGGGAACCACCGAGGTTTCATCTTTGCAAAATCATCAACAAGCTGGTTGTGGTCCAATTTTTTACTAAATCCTTCTCTGCAAACATCAAAAGGAGGTGAATGAGACAATCGTCTCCTGTTGTATACCGCAGGTAGTTTTTCACTATTTCTAAGCGAGAAAACAAACGCTCATTGCTCGCTGTTGTCACAGGAAGTGTGGCAGCAATACAAAGTACTTTAATTACTTCTGTAATTAATGCCACTGGTAATGCCTGAAGATGATCGACAATGTCTAGGAAGTTTTCCGATTTTTTCTCCTCATCGAGCAAGAAACGCTTGGCAATACCAGCTTGAGATTCGAGAAGAATTTTGTCGATATCCAGCTCGCCGTAAAGAGCAGAGAAACGCTTGAGCAACTCTGTGTCCATAAACTTTGTCGAGCTTGGATCCGAGGCTTTGAGTGTGCTCAGCGCTGGTAAGTTATCTGTGAACCTTCTGTCAAATTCGGCTAGTAAATGGTCGAAAGTCTCGGAGTACTCTCGCTTCATTTCATCCGCCAAAGTAATAGTCCGATTTCCAGATTGGATGAAGTTCTTTCCTAGCGTCAAAGTTGTCACAAATTGTTTCAGATGCTTGGTGATCTTTTGAGTTCTAATGCTAATGGCTATTAATACTTTTATGTTTACCTAACTAAAAAGTTAATAGGCTTAATGATGTAAAGTCTTCTACTTCTCTTTGTGCTCTCGCCTTTAGAGTTTTATGGTAGCGTTGGCCTATAATCTGGGGTTCGACCAGTAGAGGATGTCAAGCGTCTCTAACTTTCATAAGGTTTATGTGTTGAGCATAAAAAGGTTTATTTACACATAAAACACAGTAAATGTACATAAGACGAGGACAGAAACAGAATAAGAACTGACTCGAGTAATCTAAAACGGTGGCTTATATTTACTAAAACAAGGAAATAACCATCGAAACATTCGACAGGAACCGACCTATTTTAATCTGTCAAATTAGAGGAATTTCTGTAAAAATTCAGAACTTATAATATTAAATATAATCCTCTAGGAAATGGGCATTTGACAGAACTCGAGAATTTTATTATGTATCTAACCTACTTTCAAAGTTTACAATGATTAATAGCAAATAGCGTAATTTCTCCAAGGGTCGTCAGGTAATTGCGCTCTTTGGTTAATAGGCGTGCAGTAATTTCAAATCAATTGGACAGAATGGTTTATGTTGGACATAATGGATTATTATGGCCGGTAAAGGGCCCTTTGTGGTGGAAGCTTGGGCCCCCTGGAAAATCTGGGGTGGGCATTATCCCACCCCTTGCCCCCCTCCCCAAATGGCGCTCCATAAATAAACTGAAGCGACGTACTATTTACGATACCTGAAAGTATCAACTCATTTATTCCAAATATCCCTTTCCTTATCGTAGAGATACCCTGGCGCCGGCCCAAGCAATTCACTAAATAATCCCCTTTAACTCTGCAAAGGGGCTTAGTGTATCTGTCTTCACTGGAACATCTTTCTTTAGAATGTCTTTTCAATCTGGCCCTAATTGGCATTTAGTTAGCTCTGAGCTACATCCACAACGTCAAATATCTAGCTGGTAAATTATGGGCAGGTAGTACTCCTGCTCGTAAACCATCTTAACATTCTTAAAAAACTTTAATTTTCCTTTTTTTTTTATCTCCTCACTCCATTTTTGAATCATTTCATTCTCTAGTACTTTCTAAATCTCATTCTCCCAATTTGTGTATATATCCATTGGTCCTCTACCTTCATTCCAAACAAAACAAAAGTCTGTTTTGTCTAAATTGTCTTTTATTTTTAGTGACAATGATTTTTTTCCCCTGCGAGGGTAAATCTTCATAAGCTACCTTAAGCAACCTGTCACCTGGTAACTGGACGACTCTCAACCCAAATTTTATCACTGAGACTAGTCTGTAATTTTTTAGTGGCCATATACCTAGATAAATTAAAAAAAAAAACAATTTTTTTTAACGGTAGTAGACACAAAATTAAAACTTAAAAGGAACAAAAATTATTACTTCACAGTCTATCTAGCATAAATCAATAAAGCTAGTACAGATAAACAAAATAATCATAATCCCATATGTTTGTAAGGTTGTAGGAAACTAGCGCTTTACTGAAAACACAGAAACCAAGTATAAAAAAGAAGAATGATGTTAATGGTGATTTATTAGTTGAAGGTGAGTACGTAGCTTGACAACTGCAAACTAATCTGTAAAGCTTTCCATAATCTTACACCGGCTGTGATATCATTAACTTTCAGTATACAATTATAATAATCTTAAAAACACAAGCATAAAAATAAATGCTTTTTTTAATAACCAGACAGTCACTTAACAGAATACAGAAATATCGGATTGATTTATCATGTAAAATTTTGGTCTCACCAGCTATAGTACCAATAGTGAGTAATAAACAATCTTAAATTGTGAGAAATACAATTTTGTATTACTTAAAAAATGCTTTATTTGTAATTGGAAATAGGTGGCCTTAATCGGTTTACTTTTACTGTACCAAAACTCCTATATTGTTTTCTGTTTTCAGTAAAGCGCTGGTTTTCTATAATCCTACTAACATAAAGAAACACGATTATTTGGTTTATTTGTACTAGCTTTATTTATATATGTTAGATAGACTGTGGATCAATAATTTTTGTTCGTTTTCAGTTTCAACTTCGCTCTTTACTTCTCTATAAGAACTTCATTTTTTTTAAATTACTCTATGTCCGTTTTTAATTTAAATTCAATGCAGAAACAACACAGCAATTATCTTTTTATTTTTTTTGAGGGAGGGAAGCACCCTCATATACGGAATAGTTTCTGTTCGTTTTAAGTTTAAGTTTCTGTTCACTAAATGCTCATCTCAAAATTTCTATCAAATGCATTTGTAGAAAATACGAGGTGGATGGGGGGGGAGGTGTCTGCCTTCCAATCACTTTGAATCTTAAATTGGGGCTAGAACTTGTGATTACAGGATACGATGAGCTCCCTCCGAAGTAAATACGACCGCCATTTCTATAAAAACCTTACATGCCCTCGGGGCATAACTTACAACCCTTGCCCTGAGCACTGTGTGTGTGGGGGGGAAGGGGGTTATCATCCACAAAGACATAATTTCATGACTTTTTAAATATGCTGAACAATATGGCTATATCCAAATTTTGGTTAAATGTGTTTTGGGAATTGATTGGCGTGGGGAAGGGCTCGAAATTTTCGAAGTTTCTTAGACAACAAACGGTAATATCAAAATTTCTATCAGGCGTATTTTGGGAAAATACGAGGTGTAGGTGGGGGGATATCTCCCCTCAAATTACTTTTAATCTTAAAAAGGATACTAGAACTTCTGATTACCAATCCAATGAGCCCCCTCCGAAGTTTATACGACCACCCTTTCTATAAAAAACTGATATGTCCCAAGAACATAACTTACAACCCTTGGTCTGAGAGCTGTCGGGGATTGTCACCCAAAAATACATATTTCCAAACCTTTTAACTACATGAACAAAATTCTAAAAATTTTGATTGGATGTGTTTGGGGAGAAAGGAGGGCATGGGAGGGGAGTTTGTTGCATCAAATCACTTTTGACTTTTAATAAAGGCACTAGCCCTTTCAATTCTCAGTCGAATGAGCCCCTTTCGAAGTTAATACGACTATGCAAAGTGTCCTGGTCTAAAAAAAATAAAAATGAATAAATACTACATTGTGTCCACATCGCTCTTTACTTAGGCAGTGCTATTGTGCTGTCTATGATCCATAATAGTTTTCATTGTTTCATAGTTCACATTATTGGCTAGAACAAAATTTGCTCTTTTTTCAAGCTTATCTGACTCTTGCACGGCATTGGCGACGTCACTTACAGCCACTAAAATGGATTTTTTGGCTTCAATGGGGAAGCTTTTGAAAAACCGTTACACGCTATTGCACTCACCTTACTCTTTTACAGTAACCTTAAATGATGATGGTGATGAAAAATTAAGGTAAACAATAAAATATAAAAGGACTGTATCCAAAGTTTCACCACTAATACCATTGCTTTTTATGGCAATTGGTATTAACCAAGTGACATATAGCAATCGCAAATTCTGTCTGTCTGTCTGTCAGTCCCGGTTTTACTACTTTAGGCACTTCCAGGTAAGCTAGGACGATGGAATTTGGCAGACGTATCAGGGACCGGACCAGATTAAATTTGACATTGTCGTTTTCACGATTTGACCATTGGAGGGGGATTGGGGGTCGATTAATTGGGAAAAAAAGGGAAAAAAGTATTTTTTTAACTTACGAACGGGTGATCAGATCTTAATGAAATTTTATGTTTGGAAGGATATCTTGTCTCAGAGTTCGTATTTCAAATCCCGACTAGATCCACTGAAATTGGGGGGACTTGGAGGGGGGAGGCCTAAAATCTTGGAAAACGCTTAGAAAGGAGGGATCAGGATGAAACTTGTGGGGAAAAACAAGCAGAAGTCCTAGATACGTAATTGACATAACCGGAACAGGTCTGCTCTGTTTGGGGGAGTTGGGGGGGGGGGGTTAATTCTGAAAATTAGAAAAAATGAGGTATTTTTAACTTACGAAGGAGTGATCAGATCTTAATGAAATTTGAAGTTTGGAAGAATATCGTGTCTCAGAGCTCTTCTTTTAAATCCTGACTGGATCCGGTGATACTGGGGGGAATTGTGGGAGGGAACTTAAAATCTCGGAAAACGCTTAGAGTTGAGGGATCAGGATGAAGCTTGGTGGGAAAAATAAGCACAAGTCCTAGATACGTTCTGAGACCATACTGGCTATGCATGACATATGAGAACAAAAAATGAAAAGAGAAAAAACAAATAGGTGAAAAAACGAGGATTTTATCAGCCAGTAGCTAAATATTGAAAAAACAAGCAAATATTTCGACAAGGACCTCCGCCAAGTCGTCCTCAGTGCTCAAAGAAAACAAAGAAAAAAAACAAAAAAAAAAAAAAAAACAGCAAAATCTAACCTTTATAAGTGACCTGCACGAGAGGAAGACAGATACTGACTCAACCAACAAAAAACCAAGTTTAAATCAATGAAAGAGAAGTTACCAATTAGATTGAATAAGTATCCTTTGCCTTGCAACAGATTTCGCCTGTCTACAATTTCGGTTTTCATTAGTTATGCGGACATGTTGCCTTAAATTAGATTGAGCGGAAATATTCATAGATTCTTTTAATATTAAATTATTATAAATTGGGCTTAAGGAAATATCTCCCGTGTCTCTATTTATAGCCAAATTTCTATTTATATGTTTTTTTATCTCAATAGCCTCTTTAAAAGATTGCGGTAGATCATTTACAGTAGATATTAAAGTTGCCTCTTCAAAAAGAACTAAATGGGCAGGATTTTCGTATATATGCTGGGCCAGAGCTGAATCAAAGTTGTCATTTTTATTTTCCAATCTCAAGGACTTGTCTATTGAAATTTTTTGTTCTTGCAATCGTTCCCCTAGTTGTTGATTGGTCCTTCCAATGTAAAATCTTTCACATGAACAAGGGACTCTGTAGACACCACTACCTAGTATAGGGTCCGTTTTATCCTTTCCCGAGTTGAAAAAATGTTCAACTTTTTGTTCAGTTTTAAAAGAAACAGAGAGATTATGTCTTTTTAAAATTTTTCCAAGTTTGTCGCTGAGTTTTGATACGTATGGTAATGTAGTGAAAGTTTTTTTCTCAATTGCCAGTGTACCTGAATCAAGGGAGACGGGCTTCCTGTTTTCCTGTTTAATCTTTTTTAATCGTCTATCTATTATATTTTCAATGAGGTTGATTGGGTAGCCATTGCAGAATAGAATGTCCTTAACATAGTCTAACTCGGATTTTACATGATTACGTGAACATATTTTTAGAACCCTGTCGACTAAAGAAATTACTACCCCTCTTTTTACACAAGGAGGGTGATTTGACGAGAAATGTAGATACCGATCATTATGGGTTGGCTTTCTATATATAGAAAAATCCAGGCTGGGAATATTTTTTATAATTAAAACATCCAAGAAAGGGAGCTTACCTGAATCTTCCAGTTCTATTGTGAATTGGAGATTCGAATCAAAAGAATTCAAATGTGCCAAAAAAACTTTTAGAGAGTTCTGACCATGTTCCCAAACAGCAAGAATATCATCAACGAAACGAAACCAGAGAGAGTGTTTTAAGGGGAAACTATGCAAAGCAGACTGTTCTATGATATCCATGTAAAAATTTGCCAAAAAAGGAGACAAAACAGTGCCCATGGGCAGGCCCTTGACCTGAAGGAAAAATTTTTCTCGAAACCTAAAATATAAAGAGAACTTGTTGCAAAGACGTACAAGCGTCATTATTGTGTCAATTTCCAGGGTTTTGTAATCTGCCCAAGTAGAATTTTCCTCTAATTTTCTTTGTAAGGCCTGTTCACATTTATGGACATCGCATGAAGTGTACATGGAAATTGCATCAAAACTAGATAAGATAGTTTTTTCTGTTATACTATGATTTTTCAGCTTCTCAACAAGATCTATGGAATTTCTTATATAAGATTTCTGTGATGTTAGAAGATACTTGAAAATTGTAGCTAAGAATTTTCCTACGCCTGTAGCTGGAGAGCTATGACATGCTACAATAGGACGCAACGGAGTATCCTTCTTATGAATTTTGGGTAGACCGTAAAATTTCGGGGCTGAACAACCTTTTGGGTAAAATTTTCTGTACATTTGAGGGGTGATTAGTCTATTATCTTTTAAAATTTCTAATTCTTTCCTCAACTGCTTGGTGTATTTATCTGTGGGATCAGTTTTTATTTCTTTATAAGTATTTTTATCCAATAAAAGGCTATTTATTTTATTTTGATAATCTGCAGAATTCATAATCACAACTGTGTTTCCTTTGTCCGCTCTTGTAATTACTGTATTTTTATCTTTTTTCAATTTTTTGAGGATTTTAATTTCTTCCTTTGATTGAGATGTAAGCGTTAATGGCGGCTTATAATCAAGAATACTCTTTACTATTTCCCCTCTTAGTAAGTCTGGATTTTCAACTTCACCATGAGAGCTAAAAATACCGGACTCCACACTCGTAATAATTTCTGATATATTTACGCGTGTCTGAGCCATTGCAAATTTAGGTCCTTTTGATAGAATACTTAGCTCCTTGGGTGTGAAAACCTTGGAGGATAGATTTTCCAAAGGAGAGCCAGGACAAAATCTAGGAAGGAAAATCCGTGTTTGTTGAAAATGTTGAAATTCGAGTTTCGAAAATTTTTCTGATAAGCGGGTTTTCGCTAAATTAAAAACGTGTCGGAAAGACCTTTGCGAGATCTCTAAAATTTTGAGAAAATCCGGAACGGATAAAGTCTGATGTAAGAAAGATTTGAAATTTGATATTTTATTACTAAGGACATATCTTTTGAGTCTATGGTCTTTTAAAATATGTGTTAGAGCTTTGAAACCCATTCTCTGACTAAATGGGCCCTCAGATTGTGTACCTAAGTGTAAATTGTAACGCAGAGAAGGAGGAAGAATTCGATTTCTTTTGCAAGTTTCTAAGAAATTGAATTGACAAATAAGATTTGCGTGTTTTTTAACACAATTTAAAAAATCTAAAATAATATTGGTCAAATGCTCCCCGTAAGCTTGACGTAAATACGTTCTGAGACCATACTGGCTATGCATGACATATGAGAACAAAAAATGAAAAGAGAAAAAACAAATAGGTGAAAAAACGAGGATTTTATCAGCCAGTAGCTAAATAATGAAAAACAAGCAAATATTTCGACAAGGACCTCCGCCAAGTCGTCCTCAGTGCTCAAAGAAAACAAAGAAAAAAAAAACAAAAAAAACAAAAAAAAACAGCAAAATCTAACCTTTATAAGTGGCCTGCACGAGAGGAAGACAGATACTGACTCAACCAACAAAAAACCAAGTTTAAATCAATGAAAGAGAAGTTACCAATTAGATTGAATAAGTATCCTTTGCCTTGCAACAGATTTCGCCTGTCTACAATTTCGGTTTTCATTAGATATGCGGACATGTTGCCTTAAATTAGATTGAGCGGAAATATTCATAGATTCTTTTAATATTAAATTATTATAAATTGGGCTTAAGGAAATATCTCCCGTGTCTCTATTTATAGCCAAATTTCTATTTATATGTTTTTTTATCTCAATAGCCTCTTTAAAAGATTGCGGTAGATCATTTACAGTAGATATTAAAGTTGCCTCTTCATAAAGAACTAAATGGGCAGGATTTTCGTATATATGCTGGGCCAGAGCTGAATCAAAGTTGTCATTTTTATTTTCCAATCTCAAGGACTTGTCTATTGAAATTTTGTGTTCTTGCAATCGTTCCCCTAGTTGTTGATTGGTCCTTCCAATGTAAAATCTTTCACATGAACAAGGGACTCTGTAGACACCACTACCTAGTATAGGGTCCGTTTTATCCTTCCCCGAGTTGAAAAAATGTTCAACTTTTTGTTCAGTTTTAAAAGAAACAGAGAGATTATGTCTTTTTAAAAATTTTCCAAGTTTGTCGCTGAGTTTTGATACGTATGGTAATGTAGTGAAAGTTTTTTTTTTTTTTTTTTTTTGAGGATTATTACGAGTGTGGAGTCCGGTATTTTTAGCTCTCATGGTGAAGTTGAAAATCCAGACTTACTAAGAGGGGAAATAGTAAAGAGTATTCTTGATTATAAGCCGCCATTAACGCTTACATCTCAATCAAAGGAAGAAATTAAAATCCTCAAAAAATTGAAAAAAGATAAAAATACAGTAATTACAAGAGCGGACAAAGGAAACACAGTTGTGATTATGAATTCTGCAGATTATCAAAATAAAATAAATAGCCTTTTATTGGATAAAAATACTTATAAAGAAATAAAAACTGATCCCACAGATAAATACACCAAGCAGTTGAGGAAAGAATTAGAAATTTTAAAAGATAATAGACTAATCACCCCTCAAATGTACAGAAAATTTTACCCAAAAGGTTGTTCAGCCCCGAAATTTTACGGTCTAACCCAAAATTCATAAGAAGGATACTCCGTTGCGTCCTATTGTAGCATGTCATAGCTCTCCAGCTACAGGCGTAGGAAAATTCTTAGCTACAATTTTCAAGTATCTTCTAACATCACAGAAATCTTATATAAGAAATTCCATAGATCTTGTTGAGAAGCTGAAAAATCATAGTATAACAGAAAAAACTATCTTATCTAGTTTTGATGCAATTTCCATGTACACTTCATGCGATGTCCATAAATGTGAACAGGCCTTACAAAGAAAATTAGAGGAAAATTCTACTTGGGCAGATTACAAAACCCTGGAAATTGACACAATAATGACGCTTGTACGTCTTTGCAACAAGTTCTCTTTATATTTTAGGTTTCGAGAAAAATTTTTCCTTCAGGTCAAGGGCCTGCCCATGGGCACTGTTTTGTCTCCTTTTTTGGCAAATTTTTACATGGATTTCATAGAACAGTCTGCTTTGCATAGTTTCCCCTTAAAACACTCTCTCTGGTTTCGTTTCGTTGATGATATTCTTGCTGTTTGGGGAACATGGTCAGAACTCTCTAAAAGTTTTTTTGGCACATTTGAATTCTTTTGATTCGAATCTCCAATTCACAATAGAACTGGAAGATTCAGGTAAGCTCCCTTTCTTGGATGTTTTAATTATAAAAAATATTCCCAGCCTGGATTTTTCTATATATAGAAAGCCAACCCATAATGATCGGTATCTACATTTCTCGTCAAATCACCCTCCTTGTGTAAAAAGAGGGGTAGTAATTTCTTTAGTCGACAGGGTTCTAAAAATATGTTCACGTAATCATGTAAAATCCGAGTTAGACTATGTTAAGGACATTCTATTCTGCAATGGCTACCCAATCAACCTCATTGAAAATATAATAGATAGACGATTAAAAAAGATTAAACAGGGAAAACAGGAAGCCCGTCCCCCTTGATTCAGGTACACTGGCAATTGAGAAAAAAAACTTTCACTACATTACCATACGTATCAAAACTCAGCGACAAACTTGGAAAAATTTTAAAAAGACATAATCTCTCTGTTTCTTTTAAAACTGAACAAAAAGTTGAACATTTTTTCAACTCGGGAAAGGATAAAACGGACCCTTTACTAGGTAGTGGTGTCTACAGAGTCCCTTGTTCATGTGAAAGATTTTACATTGGAAGGACCAATCAACAACTAGGGGAACGATTGCAAGAACACAAAATTTCAATAGACAAGTCCTTGAGATTGGAAAATAAAAATGACAACTTTGATTCAGCTCTGGCCCAGCATATATACGAAAATCCTGCCCATTTAGTTCTTTTTGAAGAGGCAACTTTAATATCTACTGTAAATGGTCTACCGCAATCTTTTAAAGAGGCTATTTGATAAAAAAAACATATAAATAGAAATTTGGCTATAAATAGAGACACGGGAGATATTTCCTTAAGCCCAATTTATAATAATTTAATATTAAAAGAATCTATGAATATTTCCGCTCAATCTAATTTAAGGCAACATGTCCGCATATCTAATGAAAACCGAAATTGTAGACAGGCGAAATCTGTTGCA
>NC_088883.1:25860034-25860685 GCF_032884065.1 Artemia franciscana | reverse complement strand
TCATGAACCCTACTCACTGTCTATGTATCCCATCCTTCCTGCCAGAGAAAACAGATTCTATATCACTTAATTTCATGTATAAGAGTTTCTGAAACTCCTAATAAGTATAGTTCGAAGCATCTGAAGTCGTAAGTCAAAATGCCAATAGTTGTTTTGTAATGTTGTATCATTCCAAGCTGAAATATTCATATTCTTTATACCTTTGAAAGTATTTTGGCCTCGGGAAAGGCAATGATCCCAAAACAAGTGCAGAACGGAGAATAGCACGTCTTCGCAATTCTATACGAAGCCTTAAGCCGGCTTAAAACGGAACAGCAAAAGTCCCTGGGATCTTCAGTTGAGTGGAGGCTATGTGCAATCCTGGGCCCATCTTGGTCAAGTTCAAGTTCTATTTATTTTCATAAAATAACAATAACAAAAACAATATCACAAAGGGCTCAATGGCCCGTTATTTGGGAAACGGCATACAATAAATAATGAATCATAAAACTTGTCATAAACATACTAACCAACATATACATATAAATATATAAGGAAAAGAAATCAACTCACCGGCAGTCCCCACGAAACAGCGACCCTCACATCACCCGACAATAAAATACAAATGAAAATTCTCGCGTCATCGAGGATACAACACCAACGAAACAACAA
>NC_088883.1:25223044-25224027 GCF_032884065.1 Artemia franciscana | reverse complement strand
GCAATTTAGCTTCGAATAGCTGTTCTTCTGTGTTTATGGATCTGATAAAATACAAATAGACAATATTTTCAGTTAATTATGAAAAAAATTAGTATTGGGTAGAAAATTCCAAGCGAAATTTTCGCCCTTTTGATGCATTGATACAGGGGTATAACCTGGGCATTAGATAAAGGGGCAGGAGCTGGGCATTAGATACATGGGTATAAACTACATACAGACGTAAGAGCTGAGCATAGATACAGAATCCTGAGCTGGACATTGAATACAGGGGTATAAGTTAAGTATAGATACAGGGGTATGAGCTGGGCATAGATAAAAGGGTATGAGATTGGCATAGGCACTGGGAGACGAATTTGGAAGTTGGCATATATACAAGGGTATGAACTGTGCATAAATACAGGATCATGAGCTGGACATAGATACAGGGGCACTAGGGCATGAGCTTGAATGCCCAATGTATTCAAGAGATCTTAAACTCGTTTTTGAATCTTGCTCTGATGCTAGTAAAATAAACTGAATTGGCATATTTAAGTTGGATTTTGTATTTTGTAAGTTGACTAATTCTATAGAAATATCTTATTTTTCCGTTTGAGATTTAAGGTAGCAGGAGAAATTAGTCAGCACCAGCGACCCCCATGGGGTATGGTGTCTGAGGCTTCTTCTAAAGATATAAGAGGGAGGACCAAAAGCACCAAAATTACATCTTGGTCACCATTAAAATGGAGTGCCCTACCCTATGAAAAAATTATTTTTTTTATAATTACTATTGTATAATTTAAATGTTAAAATTTAAATCTAAAATTTTTGCTGTATAACTATATTTGTTTTTACTTATTTTACTTAATATATTTTATAGTAACGCTTGTGTCAAGTAATAATTTTGCTGAAGCAGAATATTTTATTTTATAATATTTATATAGCTATAACACAATTTCTTAAATAGTAAATTAAATATTTTATAGACAATTTTTCACATGCCCTAA
>NC_088883.1:25133565-25222944 GCF_032884065.1 Artemia franciscana | reverse complement strand
AAATAACTTACGTAACAAACTTTTATATTCTTTAATTTTTATTATGCATATGAGGGGCTTTTGTACCCTCCTTCTACCTCTTTCTTTTGTCCCAATTTTTTAAGAATGACCCCTGAATCAGAAAGGCCATAGAATAAATAGTTGAAATTACTATAAATACTATAGCATAAAGAGCGAGGTATTTATTTCCTCCTAATTAACTTGCTCTTTATGCTAAAGTATTCTTAGAACTCCTCATATGCGTAATAATTTCTGTTCGTTTTAAGTTTCAATGCTACTCTTTACTTTCAATTTAAAAATCTTTTCTATGTTTATTTTTTCATTGTTTTTTTATGGTAATTTTGGAAAATCATGCGCCCCTTTTCATTAAATTTCTTTTCCCTCATGACATATTTCTCCAAGGAAAGATCCTCCCACATAGCCCCTTCCCCTCAACCCCACCCCCAAAACCAAAAAAAGAGGTCATAAGAGGTGGCTGGTGAATGTTTTGCAAGGTTTAAAAATTTAGGGCAATTGCTCAGGCTGGCAACTGAGCACAAAAGTAAAATTTTGTGAATGGTGTTTCTTTGTGAATGTTATATTTATATAATGTCAAGCATTTTAAAGTTAATCTTCATTGTTTTATTTTAATTTCCATGACCCTAGGACTTTAGTGTATTAAAACCTACTTATGTCCATCCATTTTCTATTAAACAGAGGCGAGTTCTATGTTTCATAGCTTCAATAAATTTATATGCAATTTTGAGACCAGGGTTCCGAAGTAGGTCAAAACTTGCAAATGGAACTATGGTATGACCAATTAATTTGTAAGAAATGTATATCAATTTAAAGATTAAAAAATTATGTAGAAAACAAAAAAGACAAATAAATAAAAGTATCCCTTTAAAACCATTTAATGAAGTGTAACAAATGTAGATCATCCCTAAGATTGAAATGAACAAAGCTTCAATTATGAATCTGTTTTCTTTAAACAGACTGAAGGGGCAAACCTCCAAGCTATGACAAATTCAATTTCACTTTTGGTCTCTTTCCTTTTCAATAAGAACTTTCTTTAGATTTTTTTCAGCCAAGTAAAAAACAGTTGGGACATGATCAGGTATAAATGACCTTCCACTAAGCCTACATACCCAGGGGAAAATTTTGCAGCTATACTAATAATTGCTAAATTTTTGTTGATCATATTTTTGATTTACAAATAAAGTTAACACGCTCCTTGATGCAATTTTTATGTTTTTTACAAGCATAATGAGTGCTTCAAGTGCAAATTTTTGAGCTATTGAAAATGACCAAAGTATACTCAAATAGTTTTTTGGGTATAAAAAAGCTTAAAACATTGGTCTCAAACTTACTGTTTCATTATTAATCCATTTTTAAATGTTGTATAATCTATGAGCACTTATTTTCCACAATTAAGTTGAATTAATAAATTATAAATAGGGGCTAAATTGGGATAAGTGGAAATCCAATTGGAGAAGTAAAAGAACACGGGGTCTATTTCTGAGACTTTTTGGATACAAGACAGCATAGCAAGGGAGGCGAAAATGCGCCAATGACACATTTTCGCTAGATATGTTTTGTGTGGATTGCGAAATTCAGGTGCAAACAAAAAAAAACAACAAAAAACAATAAAACATTGGTGTTAGAAGTAAAATTACTAGATGGGCGCAAACTATGTGCATTTTGCTTTTTAGAAAGCCAGAACTTAAAATTTAAAAATTCAGTCTTTACTGACAGATTACCATGCCAGATTCCAAAATTGGAAACAGAAAAGCATTTTTTAACAGCTTACATGTATATATTTATATGCAATTTTGAGACCAGGGTTCCGAAGTAGGTCAAAACTTGCAAATGGAACTATGGTATGACCAATTAATTTGTAAGAAATGTATATCAATTTAAAGATTAAAAAAATTATGTAGAAAACAAAAAAGAGAAATAAATAAAAGTATCCCTTTACAACCATTTAATGAAGTGTAACAAATGTAGATCATCCCTAAGATTGAAATGAACAAAGCTTCAATTATGAATCTGTTTTCTTTAAATAGACTGAAGGGGCAAACCTCCAAGCTATGACAAATTCAATATCACTTTTGGTCTCTTTCCTTTTCAATAAGAACTTTCTTTAGATTTTTTTCAGCCAAGTAAAAACAGTTGGGACATGATCAGGTATAAATGACCTTCCACTAAGCCTACATACCCAGGGGAAAATTTTGCAGCTATACTAATAATTGGTAAATTTTTGTTGATCATATTTTTGATTTACAAATAAAGTTAACACGCTCCTTGATGCAATTTTTATGTTTTTTACAAGCATAATGAGTGCTTCAAGTGCAAATTTTTGAGCTATTGAAAATGACCAAAGTATACTCAAATAGTTTTTGGGTATAAAAAAGCTTAAAACATTGGTCTCAAACTTACTGTTTCATTATTAATCCATTTTGAAATGTTGTATATCTCTGAGCACTTATTTTCCACAATTAAGTTGGACGAATAAATTATAAATAGGGGCTAAATTGGGATAAGTGGAAATCCAATTGGAGAAGTAAAAGAACACGGGGTCTATTTCTGAGACTTTTTGGATACGACACAGCATAGCAAGGGAGGCGAAAATGCGCCAATGACACATTTTCGCTAGATATGTTTTGTGTGGATTGCGAAATTCAGGTCCAAACAAAAAAAACAACAAAAAACAATAAAACATTGGTGTTAGAAGTAAAATTACTAGATGGGCGCAAACTATGTGCATTTTGCTTTTTAGAAAGCCAGAACTTAAAATTTAAAAATTCAGTCTTTACTGACAGATTACCATGCCAGATTCCAAAATTGGAAACAGGAAAGCATTTTTTGACAGCTTATATGTATGTTTGTCGTCTTAATTTTCCGTTATGATTCCCTTAGTCAGATTCAGAGTAATAAGAGGGTGGATACCGCCTCGATACCTCGTATTTTCCTGAAATGCATCTGATAGAAATTTTGAGATGGTCATTTGTTGTTGTCAAAACTTCGAAAAGAGCTCATTCAGTTGGAAGTTGAAAGGGCTAGTTCTCTTTTTGATTGACGAAAGTGATTGGAGGACAACTAACCTCTCTCCCCGGGTCACCAATCCCCCAAACTCATCTAGTTCAATTTTTAGATAGCCATTTTGTTCAACATTATTGAAATATTCAGAAATTATGTCCCTGAGGATGAACACCCCCCCCCCAGAGCTCTTGGGCAAGGGTTTGCAGATTGACCCCTGGGAGCATATAAGTTATATATAGAAAGGGTGATTGGATAAATTTCGGAGAGGGCTCATTTGATTGTGAATTTGAAGTTCTCGTGCTCTTTTTAAGATTCAGAGTGATCTGAGGGAGGATACCCCCACCCACACACCTCATAGTTTCCCAAAATGTATATTATATAAATTTTGAGATGGCTGTTTCTTGTCTTAGAAAGTTAAAAAAGAGCTCTTTTCTACTGGAAATTGAAAGGGCTAGTGCCCTTTTTAATTGTTGAAAGTTATCGGAGGGCGCTTAACCCCACTCCCTTGCCCACAATCTCCCCATACTCATCTAATCCAATCTTTTAGATAGCCATTTTGTTAAAAATAATCAAAAAGTCTAAAAATTGTGTCTTTGAGATTGACAAGCCCCCCCCCCCAGAGCCCTCAGGGCAAGTTTTTTAATTTATGCCCTGGGGGTATATAATGTAAATTTAGGAAGGGTGCTCGTATAAACTTTGGATGGGGCTCCTTGGATTGGTAATCAGAAGTTCTATTGTCAATTGTAAGATTTAAAGCGATTAGAGGGTGGATCCCTCCAACCTCGTATTTTTTTAAATGCAAGTGATAGAAATTTTTAGATGGCCCATTGCTCATTCAACTGGAAATTGAAAGAACCAGTCCCCTTTTTAGTAGTCTAAAAGGATTGGGGGACAACTAACCCCCTCTCACACCAACCCTTTTCCCAAACACATTCAATAAAAATGTTGAGATAGCCATTTTTTCTCAACGTAATAAAAGTATCTGGGTATTAAATCTTTGAGGATGACAATCCTGTACAGCCCTCAGGGCAAGGGTTGTTAGCTTTGCCCTGGGGGAATAAAAGGTATATAGAAAGGGTGATCATATATTATTTGCAGGGGCACCATTTTATTGGTAATGAGAAATTCTAGTGTTTTTTAAATTCTGAGTGATCGGAGGGTAAGTAGCTCTTCCACATCTCGTTTTTTTTCGAAATGCATCTGATAGAAATTTTTTAGATGACCATTTTTTGCCGTAGAAACTATGAAACAGCTCATTCAATTGTAAATCGAAAAGGGCCGGTGCTCGTTTTTAATATTCAGAAGTGATTGGAGGCAATCAAACCCCCTCCCTTGCCCACCATTTCCGCAAACACATCGAAACAGAATTTGGAGATAATCATTTTGTTCAACGTAATTGAAAGAACCAAAAATTATGTCTTTGAGGATGACAACCCCCTAAAGCCCTCAGAGCGAGGTAAGTTATGCCCTGGGTGCATATAAGGTATTGACAGATAGGGTGATCGTATAAACTTCAAAGGGAAGTCGTTGGATTTGTAATCAGAAGCTTAAGTGCCCTTTTTCAGATTCTGCAAAGACCACACTGCTCTTCCATATCAAACAAACACAATGTAGAAACAATCAGGAAATTTTCTTAAGACAGTGGAATTCAATTCATTGGAAATTTCAGCCCTTTGTCCAAGGGCCGTCTTCAGTATAAAACCAATGTATCCCAAAGAAACATTAAAGAAATATTATTGTTTAAATATATTATTTAAATAAATATTATATAGAAATATTTTAATATGTAAAGAAATATTATTATTTATTTTGAGACTAATTTCGTTAGATTCTCGAACCATCTTTTTATCCCCAAATTATTACTAATGAGAGAAGATGTTTCAAAAATTACTGTGTGGTTGGGATTATTAAATACATGGCAAGCTAAAGCAGAATCAAAGGAGTTATGAGAACTATTAGAAACTAATAGTCTTTCTATGTCTTCTTTATGCTGGTGTAGCCGTTTTTCTAGATTATGATGAGTTCTGCCAGCATGGTAATTGCCACAGTTGCATGTCATTTGATGAACCCCTGTTTGACGAGTAACTGGGGTTTTATCTTTGCCGGAGTTTAAGAAACTTGTGACGTTAAAATTTTTAGTGAAAACTACATACAGATTATTTTTTCTGCAAACAGTTTTTAATTTTGCTGTGATTTTTGGGATGTACGGCAGATAGATTGTATTTGCGGGCTTATCAAGAGCATCACACTGGGAAATGTCTTTTAGTTTATGGTTAGTTGTATTATTGAGGAAAGAATGGGGTAAGCGTTACCAAAAAGAATATGTTGATAAAATTTATTTCTGTATTTATAACGAATTGGAGCAAAATATTCAAAGCACGATCAATGAGAGCAGTTACAACTGCTCTTTTGACTTGTGGTGGGTGATTTGAATTGAAATGAAGATATCTATTGTTTCGCGTTGGTTTCAATAGATAGTAAAATCTAGTTTATCAGCATTCGGAACAATTAACATTTACAGAAACAGTAGTTTTTTTCAATTTCTAGGGCAAACTTTCTATCATAAGTATTAAGATGATCTAAGAAACCCCAAATTTAAATTTTTCCATAATTCCAGATTGAAATTACGTCATCCATTTAGTGACCCCAATAGAACCATTGAAAAAAGAAGAATATTAATACTTATATTCCAAGGTTATCGACATAGATATTTCCCAGTAACCCATATATAGTTGCTTTCATAGGTAGACCATTTATTTACTGATAAAAGTAATCACAAAACTGAAAACACATAAAAAATCAACTCCTGTCAATGAAACTTCGATTAGGCTTTTCGCGATTGAACCCTTAATTTCTTTCAAATTTGACGAAGAATATATGATTCCCAACCAAAAAAAACACGATGACTTTGAATTTAATAATAAAAAGATCCGAAAATGAGTAGGAAAAATCTGTACAAAGTGGGACTTTGTGGTCCCACCTGTCAAAGCAACTTAATCAAATACTAGCCGAAAGGACCGAGATGTCCCGCTGAACAGAATTGCCATCTCAGAATTTTGATCTGGTGACTTAGAGGGAAAATTTGTTTGGAAGAGGCCTAGGTTACCTCCAATTTTTTGTCACTTAAGAATGGCACTAGAACTTCTAATTTCAGTCGGAATGATCCCTCTTGCGAAATTTTAGGACCACGTTGTCAATACGATCACCCCTGGAAAAAAACAAATAAACACGTATTCGTGATCTGTCTTCTGGCAAAGAATACCAAATTCCACATTTTGTAGATAAGAGCTTGAAAATTCTACAAAAGGGTTTTTCTGATACCCTGAATATGATGGTGTGATTTTCGTAAAGATTCTATGACTTTTAGAGGATGTTTCGACCTATTTTCTAAAATAAGGCCAATTATCTCAGACTCATAACTTTTGATGGGTAAACTTGATGAAATTTATATACTTAAAATCAGCATTAAAATACAATTGTTTTGATGGGACTATTGGTATCAAAACTCCGTTTCTTAGAGTTTTGATTACTATTGAGCCGGGTCGCTCCTTACTACAGTCCGTTACAACGAACTGTTTGATGGGCAGAGCATTTTGAGAATGCGCTAAAAGGAGAAGGAATTGCAGGAAAAGAAATAGAGGAAAATAAAAAAGTATGCGATGCTTTGTATGTGAGTGAATATTTGTTTTTGAGGAAGAGTTAACGACAGTAATTCTAATTCTGAAAAGGATTCAAAAATAAGAAGGCTTTCGGTGCTGATAGTGCGATAAATGAATTTTTTAAAGGTTGTAGCTCTGAGATTCCAAACAAGTTAGTGAAGATAATGAATATGATTTTCGAAAATGGGACAGTATCTAGTGATTTCAGGAAAACCTTAATTAAACCACTGTATAAGAAAGATGAGAAGAGTGAGTTTGGTAATTATCGAGGGATTAGTCTGATCTCTGTAGATCGCAATTTATTTTTAGATTTAGGATATCTGTAAACAAAGTTATTTGAGAAGAACAGTGTGGTTTTAGAAAAGGCAGAGATGTGTCGATCGAACCTCTACTCTTAGGTTAATAATTGAGAAGTGCCTGAGTTATCAAAGATCTTTCATCCTCAATTTTATAGATTATGATTAAGAGTTTTATTCTGTTGATAGAAGAGCTTTAGCGAAGCTCTTATCCTTGTATGGTATACCAGACAAATACATTAAAGTGATTAGTGCTATGTACGAGACTAAAACTACTGCGTATAAAGTGAAAAATGAGGTTAACAGTTTGTTTCGTATTAAATCAAGGTTGTGTTCTACACCCTTTTATTTGGATCGTTTCGATGGACTTTTTCTTAACGAGCACAGGAAAGGTAGTGGGAGACCACGGAATCGAATGGGGAGGAAAAACTCCTGGATTTAGATTATTCGAATGATTTTCGCATTCTAGATGAAGATGTTTTCCAGATGAAATGCCTACGGATTGTTCTGGGTATCCAGCTGGCTGACCGTATTTCAAACAGTGGGCCGTACGAAAAGTGTGGTTCAATCCTGTTTTTAGGGCCCCAATGAGAGAAATGTTAAGATGGCTGGGGCACGTTCTGCGGATGAAGGATGACAGAGTGCCGAAGATTGTCCTTCTTGGCCTACCATCTAGGGCTAAACGGAAAGGAGGTCGTCCGCGGTTGAGGTGGGAGGATTTCGTATAGAAAGATTTAAAGGAAACGGGAACTTCCTGGGAGGGTGTTAAGAGTGTTGCTTTTAATAGCTTGGGACGGAGGAGGAGCGTGCTTAGCTGTTGTGTTGGTTTCAGATGCCTTGGTGCTGCAGTGAGTTGTTATTAGTAGTAGTAGACATAGCTCAAACAAAGAACTCAGATTTACTACAGCGTATATAACTGAAACTTGGATTAATCTGCTTATCCAAACTTTTCGCTAGTTTTAGCATGGCTTCTTTGATCCGAGCTTGTGCACTGTACACAAGGGAAAAATTCTATGGCTTTTCTCAGCTGAAACCTAGCAAAGAGTAAACGACATCGATAGTATTCTCCGAATCTATCATACTTGCAAATGTAACTGAAATAAATTGACTCCATATATAGAGACATTTCAGCAAGATGGTACTTTTTCGTACAGATAATAAATAATACAGAAATGAAAAAGAAGTACCTTTTCAAAAATTTTTATTTTATTTTTAGTGTTTCAAGACGAATATAAAAAAAATGCATAGCAGTAGCTCTTAAATGAGAGGCCAAATATGTCATAACAACCTTGATAAGACTGCTAGCCTTTGTAAAAAAAAGGAGACATTCACCTGCTAAGTGGTGTCAATAGAGAGGAGGGAAGTTTCCCTTTAGATTATTTCTTCTTATCACTAAATTACAAATATTCCTATCATAGGGTATTTTCGTTGAGAAGTCCTTTTTTATATTTTCATTGTAAAAACTGAAAAAGAATGGCAAATTTTCCCATCACCATATTTAAAAAAATATATTTCTTTCCCCCTCTCCTTCACCAATTTTTTAAGTTGGCGCCAATGCTACTTCTACCATGCAAAAAGTAAATTTGTCTTGTCTTTCAAAATAGAAACCTCAAACCAAGTGATTCTACTGTGTTCAGATTTGATGCGTTTCCTTTCGATCCATCACTAGTTTCTAAAAGTTCCAAGTTAATTTTGTTGTTTTGGAAATTCATTTTCACAATGAACTTTTACTATCAAGTCGAGCCTGTGTAACATAAGTTTTTTTTATTAAACATTTTTTTCAGTCTTTTAAACTTTTCTTTACTTTGGGCTATATTTCACTATTTATTACTACTGAAACCTTGGTTTGTCTTGTTTTGTAATTTTAGAAATTTTACGTAATTGTTATTTTTTATTCAATGAGCAATACCTCCGTATCCAAATCAATGCCATATATTGGAAAATGTTATCACCATACTTTGAAAACAAAATTTTAAATTTTGGTTGTGACGTTTGGTCCGCCCATAATGAATCGTTGATCCAAAGGAGTGAATTTGACTCCCAAAACAGGGAGATGTAACATTAATACCTTTGATTTGTACAAAAGTAAATAAATAGCAAAAAGTAATTATTAAGTAAATAAATAGCAATTGGAGCGTCTTTACTATGAGGGTCCACTTTATTCACCTATTTTGATTAAACCACAAATAATTACTTATTCAAAATTAAGCTTCAAGAACTCTTTGAAAGCTAGTTTTTTAAACTTTGGGTGTGTATTCTATTTTTCCAGGTATGACCTGTGTATTCTTTTGGAAATAAGCATCTTCTTTTGAATCAATAAATAATGTCTGATTTTGGTTAACCTTCTTTTGAAAGACCTATAAGTTTACTTATGTGGCAAACCGGTCTTTCTTGAGTTACTTCACTAGACAACATTATTCACACAGTAAAGAAAGTGGTTCTAACAGTGACTGCGACTTTAAAGTTAATAACCTCTGCTTCAAAAAAATTCCGATTCACAAGGTCCGTTAAACTGATTTCTACACGTGGGCTCTTAACCTTTTCTGTCGTTAAATATACTTTTTCAGGTTACATAAACTGTCTTTCAGTCATCGATTTTATGATTTATTTTTATTAAGAGCCTCAGTTTGATTTAAAGAAAGGGCATATTTTCAATTTGGCTTCGGTGTAACCTGCTTACGTTAAGTTTCAGGAGTACCAGGCGTTTCCACCTCACCGTCGCAGGCGTTTTCCGCATCTGAAATTCAGATATTTCGTGGGAATTCGCTCAGCCGCAAGCTTCCCAGATTCACAAATAGCAGATCAATTGGCGAAACCTTTCTATTTGACTGAGAAACAACCAAAAAAAAATTATCTGGATATGTTGGTCATATATACATTGGCTATCACGGAGATATCTGGGGGGATAGGAATGAGGAAAAGGGGTGATATTATCTTAGGAAACATGTTGACAGTATCATAGATTTAGATGGGTTTACTCTAATTTCTAAGTCCACAGTATCATCTGCAATATCACTGAGGATTCTCATAAGGCTGCTTACTAAGTCTCTTTTATCAAGTTTCAACAATGGTTAGGTCATCCGCAAGTTTCCATCTGTCAGGAAATTTTTTGGCGAGGTTATTAATCATAATAGAAAAAAGAGTGATCCTAGGAGAGTACTTTTGGGGTGTGCCATTGTGGACAAGGGGAGTACTGGAATAATGATTCTGATGTTTGACTTCCTGTGATCCACTTGATAAAAAGAAGGCAACCAATCTAACCAGGAAAGAATCAATACGGAAATCAGTTACAATTTTATCAACTATTAAATAAAAAACTAGTTTTTTTAACTGGAAGTAAGGAGCGACATTAAAACTTAAAACGAACAGAAATTAATCCGTATATGAAAGGGGCTTTTCCTCCTCAACACCCCGTTCTTTACGCTAGAGTTTGACTCTTTCTCCTAACTCTACTTTTTGAAACAGCAAGAAACTTTAGCATAAAGAGCGGGGTGTTGAGGAGGAAAAGCCCCTTTCATATATGGAGTAATTTCTATTCTATTTTTTTCTTTAATTTCTGAACGTTTTTTAATTAATGCATGTTTGATTTCGGCTCTCCGCACAGAAATTATCAAAATGAAATTTGCATATTAATTCTTTTTTGGCTAAATGGCTTTATCTTAGTTTTGGTCCGACAATTTTGTGAAATAAATGCTGAGGAAGGAACCCTGTTGCCCTCCACTTTTTCGGTTACTTAAAAAGGCAACTAGAACTTTTAATTTTTAACGAACGTTTTTATTAGTAAAAAATCATCGTAACTTAAGAATTAACTTACATAACAAACTTTTAAATTCTTATATTTTTATTATGTATATGAGGGGGGTTGTTCCCTCGTTAATGTCTCGCTCTTTACACTAAATCTTAAGTTTTGTCCCAATTCTTTAAGAATAACCCCTGAATCTGAAAGGCCGTAGAATAAATAGTTTGAATTACTAAAAATACTTTAGCGTAAAGAGCGAGGTATTTATCTTCTTCTAAATACCTCACTCTTTATGCTAAAGTATTTTTAGAACTCCTCATATGCGTAATAATCTCTGTTCGTTTTAAGTTTTAATGTTACTCCCTACTTTCAATTGAAAAAACTTTGTCATGTTTATTTTTTCATTGTTTTTTTTTTATAGTAATGCTAGAAAATCCCGCACCCTTTTCATTGAACTTCTCTTCCCCCATGACATATTCCTCCAAGAAAGGATCCTCCCACATAGCCCCCTCCCCCCAATCCCACTCGCAAACCAAAAAAATCGCACTGAAAACGTCTGTACGCTTCCCAATAACCATTACTGTATGTAAACACTGGTCGAAGTTTGTAACTTGCAGCCCCTCCCCCAGGGATTGTGGGGGAGTAAGTCATCCCCAAAGACATAGTTATTATGGTTTTCGACTATGTGGAACAAAATGGCAATCTCAAAATTTTGATTAGTTGACTTTGGAAAAAATGATTGTGGGAGGGGTCCTAGGTGTCCTCCAAATTTTTGGTCCCTTAAAAAGGGCACTAGAACTTTTCATTTCCGTTAGAATGAACCCTCTTGCGACATTCTAGGACTTCTTGGTCGATACGATGACGCCTGGAAAAAAATAAATAAAAAAAAATAATTAAACACGCATCCGTGATCTGTCTTCTGGCAAAAAAAATACGAAATTCCACATTTTTGTAGATAGGAGCTTTAAACTTTTTACTCTAGGGTTCTCTGATACGATGAATGCGATGGTGTGATTTTCGTTATGATTCTATGACTTTTAGAGGGTGTTTCCTCCTATTTTCCAAAATGAGGCAAATTTTCTCAGGCTCGTAACTTTCGATGACAAAGACTAAATGTGATGAAATTTTTATATTTAAAATCAACTCGAAAATCCGATTATTTTGATGTTTCTTTTAGCATCAAAATTCCGTTTTTTAGAGTTCCGTGTACTATTGAGCCGTTTCGCTCCTTGCTACAGTTCGTTACCACGAACTGTTTGATAATTTATTGTGGTTAACAAGGTTAAAGGAAATTGAATTTGCGAGCAATTAGGCCCTCCAAGAATTTTCCCAATTGAGTCAGTAAGAAAAACAAATCGAAAAATGCAAGATTCCTTAGAAAAAAGAAATAATGGACTTGAATATAAAGTTGTAATTTTTAAGATACTGAATGCAGGATTTGCAGGAACGTTGAACGTGGAACGTTCCATGGAACGTTCCGGAAAATCCTGATTTCGGATTTTCCGAGGTTTGGGCTTGATTTTTTGTTACTTTAATTTTTGTTAGTGTACCTTAGTGGCGCCACCGGAAAATACACTTGTGGCGCTAGATAACTTAAACTGGTGGCAACAAGAAGAAAGTCACTACCTAAGCCCTAAGGTTGAGCTGATTTTGGATTTCCCGAGGTTTGGACTTGATTTTTTGCCTATAAAAATAATACCCTACATAAATAGCCTATAAGGATAAAAGTAAATTTAAATCAAATGAATATTTTGGAGTATGGGTGAAAGAAAATATTTCAGCAATATAAAAAAAATATTAGTGGGCTTTGCCTAGAATAAATCTTGCGAGAGACAGTCGACTAAGTTGAACGTTAGCAAATTCCCACGAGATAATACCAAGCCGAAGAAGGTACTTGATAACTTCTGAAATGTAAAAATGAGCCAGTCCATAAAAATTGGAAAACAGAGTTGTCAGTCTTTGCAGATATTAATTCTAGGCTTAGAGTTTTTTTTTACCAAATAATTCAGCAATTACTGGAAATAGCCTGTAAGAACACTATGATAAATAGAAGAAAAACCTCTAAAAAGCGAACGATTCATTTGGGTTCATGAAGATAGATAAATAACAAGAATAATTTGTATGAGAAAAAGAAACGTCGTCCCTGCAATATAAATGAGCAAATTTATAAAAGTTACCTTATAAATTATAAATACTTAGTTATATATATATATATATATATATATATATATATATATATATATATATATATATATATATATATATATATATATATATATATATATATATATGGGGGACACTGATGGCCAGACAGTTGAGACTTGAACCTGTCAGTCTTTCAATCGTGTTAATCGGTCTTTCATTCGTGTTCGTGGTCAGTCTTTCATTCGTGTTCATCAGTCTTTCATTCATGTTTGTGGAATGAAGACTATTTAGTCTAAAAGGATAAAATTAATCGGACTGGTTTGACTGGTTTTTATGGCACTTGGTATTAACCAAGTGACATATAGCAATCGCAAATTCTGTCGGTCTGTCGGTCCCGGTTTTGCTACTTTAGGCACTTCCAGGTAAGCTAGGACGATAAAATTTGGCAGGCGTATCAGGGACGGGTCCAGCTTAATTTAAAAATAGTCATTTTCCCGATTTGACTATCTGGGGGGGATTGGGGGGCTGGTTAATTCGGAAAAATAGAAAAATTAAGTATTTTTAACTTATGAGTGGGTGATGGGATCATAATGAAATTTGATTTTTGGAATGATATTGTGTGTCAAAGCTCTTATTTTTAATCCCGGCCGGATCTGATGACATTGGGGGGAGTTGGAGGGGAGGAAACCTAATATCTTGTAAACACTTAGAGTGGAGGGATCGGGATAAAACTTGATGGTAAAAATAAGCACTAGTCCCAGATATATGATTGACATAATTGGAACGTATCCGCTCTCTTTGGGGTAGTTGGGGTTGGTATTTCTGAAAAATTAGAAAAAATAAGGTATTTTTAACTTACGAACTGGTGATCAGATCTCAATGAAATTTGATATTTAGAAAGATATCGTGTCTGAGAGCTCTTGTTTCAAAGCCGACCGGATCTGGTGACATTGGGGGGGGGGAGTTTGGAGGGAGAAACCTAAAACTTGGAAAACACTTAGAGTGGCGGGATCGGGATGAAACTTGGTAGGAAAAATTATGACGAGTCCTAGATACATGATTGACATAACCGGAACGGATCTGCTCTCTTTGGGGTAGTTTGGAGAGGGGTTAATTCTTAAAAACTAGAAAAAAATGGAATATTTTTACCTACGAACGGCTGATCGGATTTCAATGAAATTTGATAATTCAAAAGACATCGTGGCTCAAAGCTCTTATTTTAAATCCTGACCAGAAATGGTTACGTTGGGGTGGGGGAAACCTAAAATCATGGAAAACGCCTAGATTGGAGGGATCGGGATGAAACTTGTTGGGAAAAATAAGCAGAAGTCTTAAGTACGTGATTTACAAATTGGAACGGATCTGCTCTATTTTGGGGGGGGGGGGGCAATTCTGAAAAATAAGAAAAAATGACGTATTTTTAACTTACGAAGGAGTGATCGTATCTTCATGAAACTTCATATTTAGAAGCACCTACTAACTCAGATATCTTTTTGTAAATATAACCGGATCTAGCGTAATTGGGAGGGGGCAGTAGGGTTGACCAGAAATCTTAGAAAATACTTAAAGCGGTGAGATTCGGATGAAACTGGATGGGAAGAATAGAAACCTGTCTAAGATACGTGACTGACATGACCGGATCTGCCCTCTTTGGTGGAATTTGGGGGGGGGGGGTAATTTTGAAAATTGAGGTATTTGTAAATTACGAAAGGGTGACCAGATCTTAATGACATTTGATATTTAGAAGGATCATTTGCTTTAAAGTTCTAAATTTAAATTTTGACCAGATCCTTTGACATTGGGGGGAGTTGGAGGAAGAAACCGGAATTCTTTGAAAATGTGAATATTGGGGTATTTGTGTCTTACGAATAGATGATCGGATCTTAATTAAATTTGATTTTTCGAAGGAATTTATGTCTCAGAGATCTTATTTCAAATCCCGACCAGATGTTTTGACATTTAGGTGAGTTGGAGGGGGAAATCTTGGAAAACACTTGGGAGTGAATGAATCGGGAAGAAGCTTGATGGATAGGATAAAGAAATGTCCTTGATACGAAATTGATAGAATCGTACTGGAATCGCTCTCTTTTGGGGAGTTGGGGGAGGGGCTCCGGACGTGCCTGGACGATGAAAATTGGTAGGTGAGTCAGGGAGCTGCACAATTTGACTTGATAAAGTCGTTTTCCCAGATTCTACCATCTGGATCTCCAGCGTCGCTCTGATCTTCTAATGGTGTGACCTCCCTGTTCAAATGCTTCGAAGATTGGTGGGTGACTAGTTTGAAGCTTAGCCATCTCTTTCTGGTATATCCAGACCGACTTGACATAGAGGTTATGTCCAGATGCTGCTAGAAACGGAAACGTCTCTACTGCAGATTGTAGGTGCAAATCCTACAGGCCTAGTCTCTCGGCACGTATGAACTTAAGCAGTATCCCAACCATGTCAAGATACTGAAACCAGAGCTTCGCAGTTCTCTGAGTCAGCAGGTCTTGGCGTCTCTGCTTGAGAAAGTTTTCAAGTTACTTGAGCTAGGGATCATGACTGAGATCTTCGGGTGGGAGGTATCCAATCAGTACGTTAGTGAAGACTGTAGACATGTCTAGAGACGTCAACTTCGTTTGCTCTTCTTCGAGGAGATGAGCATATATGGCCGAGCTCACGAGAATGTGAGCTCGAACAGCTCTAGAAATCGTGCGGCACTGCACCGGTCGCGTATACCAATTCCAGAACCTTTTTCAGACCAGAACATTCCATGAGGTGTTCTTTGCATCCGACGAAACTCATCATCAAATGAAAACCGCCTAACCTGAGAAGAATACTACTCAGCTCATTCGTCGTGTCGGACTTGAGGATCTTCATAGACTTCCACCAGAGCGGCTGGTCAAATGTGAGAATGGATGTGAATCCGTAGGTTCTGCCTTGCGAAGCTACAAAGTGCAAGGTTGAGTAAAGGCAGGATTCGTTGCTAGAAGGGAGGTCAATCATGGGCAAAAACAAGCCGCTTGCCTTGCTCCGAAGGTTTCCCGTTTCATGATGTATTTGGTTAGAGAAAACTGATTGCATGAATCCATTCCAGCTCGGCCTTGGGACATTCAGGAACCCGGTACCTAACCAGAGCTGATCGAGTGAGGCATACGGGTCGTTGACATTTTTGCCACGGATCTTCTCATATTGCACCTTTGAAAGCACCGTCTCACTTAAGCGGTAAGAGTAGATGGGAATTTTTCCTTTTTGGGCTACTTCAACTCTCAGAATGGGCGATCGGCTGTTAATGAGATGAGGCGTGACTGCTGCTAGCAGAGCCATCCCATGAAAAGTGTTTCTTCCGTCCATCGTGCAAACATCGTGATCTGCATTATCAGCTACCTGCTGCACAGCATGTGCGGAGGTAACTCCTGCAAGGCTAGATTTATCATGGACTGATGCACAGCGTTTAAATTTCTGGACTTCAGCATAAGAGGAGCTGAATCCATGGCTCTGAAAGTGTCAATAAGAAATCTGGACATGAAATGGTAATCCAGTTGCACTGCTAAGCCTAGTTGCAGTGGACAAATGAGGGCACGCGGGCGAGTTGCTTGAACGATGGAATTGCAAACGGCAAGCAATTTGAAGGAAATATCGGTTCCAACGAATATTTCATCTAAGAACACCATTAGGCTATCAGGTAGAGAGCCTTCCAGCTGTTCTCCAGAAGAAATCTGCTTTGCGGTCATATATGATTCCTTCTGTGCTGGCAGTTCTTTGATATCACTTTTGATAATCTTTGCTGCTGCTCTAATAAGCTTGATTTTCTCACTCTCTTCGTTATCGGTTTTGTCCAAGTAATAAAAATTCTAGAGTATCGCTGTTGCTTTTTCTTTGAATGTCACCACGTCAGCCTTACCGTCAATAGTTGCAAATACTAGCTGGTCACTGAAATATTCCAGAAGCCTGCTCTTCAAGTTCTTGTTACAGTACGGTTCAAGGTCTGTCCCATTCAAAAGCTCTCCCATTTTAACAACAAGTTCACTGACTGAATACTGTTCTTCGTCATTTTCTTTGAAAAAAGTAGCCAGCTTCAAAAACGCCTGATATCTTTCATCGTGACCTGGCCTCCCCCTTTTTGGACGTTTTTTATCTGGCTCAGTATCTTCGAGTATTCCAAAAAGTTCTTACGTCGCAAATCTGGCTGGAAGGCTCTTATTTAATCGAAACATAGAAGAACAGGCTGCGTGATATATGGCGTCAACTGCGTGCAGCTCTGACACTGCGCATATTCGGCAGAAAACGTTATTTGACCAATCATCATCCCGGCTTTTGCACACTGCCTTTATACTCTCTTCAAAGTCTTTAGTCCGAACCTTGTACCACTCATGTCCTTTTCTGTGGGTAGTGCGGAGATTTATCCTTGTAGTGCAGAAAAAGCAACACTCTTGGAAGTTGAAACTTGGAGTCCGTGATCGGAATACCGCTTTTTCTGCTTCCGTCTTTTCTTGCAAGGTTCGTCGTCTCTCATTCTCAATTTTCGACAGGTATATTTTGTTTGTGAAAGTCTATCTGCAAGCAACATGGACTTGGTTCCCTGCCTCGACAGAGATGCTGGTACCTCTCGTTTTGCTAGCTTCATTGATCGCCGTAGCTCCTTTTTCTGCCAGTACCGACGATTTTGAGGTGTCTATTGAACGTTCACAAAGGGGACATAAAACTGCAGTCTCAGGAATCTAAAAAAGAGAACTAGGAATAAGTGAGCTGACGGTGAATGTTACAATAAAAATCCTCATTCTGAACTGAAAAATTCGAGCTCCTCTTCGAAAAATACCCCGTGATCGTGTGTCGCTTGATTTTTTTTTTACTACATACAAAAAAAACAAAACATAAAAAAGAATTAAATGATTAAACGTGAAAACAATCGTTTCTTAAAAGGGAAACCATCAATAAACTACTTTTCTTTTCACGGTTCCTCATTTTCGGATTCTAGAAATAATAAAAAAAATAGGTGCAAAAAACGTGAAAAAAAGGGAATTTTGCAACGGGATGGAGATTTAGATTTTTGATATGTTGTAGAGCTCTCTTTTCTGAACACAGTGGTGCAAAAATAATCTCTGTACCAATTTTTTCCTGGTTCGACAATTTTTTTCCGTATATTTCCCTTACTGTTAAGTCATTAAAGGAAGAAAAGAGTAGTGGCTTGGGGCCCCACCGAATATATTATGGCTTAACTATTGTAGATACAATTTTGACAAACTGGGTGTTCATGGAGTCTTTTGAGTTAGTGCCACAGTATTCTCACTATTCAATGAGATTTACAATTTAATAGCCTTAGTCATTCGTGAGATGACGGAAACTCCTTAAAAGGGCATCAGATCAAAATAAAAAATGCACGATTGGAATCAGTATAATCAAAAACCTTATATATGGTAATGTTTTTAATGATCATAGAAGGGCAATGTGACCCGTCACATGTATTGAGACCGCACTACCAGTTAAAAATTTGAGGAGCATACTTAAGTTTCTAAAGTGACCCTTCAGCACTAAAGCCCCAACACTAAGATCTGTAAATTTCATGACCGGAAATTGCCACTATATTTCCCCTCTTTTTGTTTCGGGCATTAAAATGTTGTGTTGAGTCTTAAAAAAAACTTACTGAGGGGATGTTTGTGTCCATTGTTGGGGTTCACTCCACTCTGGTCCTAAGAAATTCCGCAAACATATCATCAATCATTAGATCAAAACCGTTTTCGTGTATGACCTGAAAAAAGAATAAAAAATATTTACCCCCTTTGAAGTATCTATGATTCTAAGCAGTGGAAAGGAATAATAATCTACGGCTCCTCAAGCCCTCTTATGAACAAATGGGCCAGGGCCCGTTGTTAAACGGAAAAGAAGGTTTATTTTCCTTGTTTTGAAAAAACATAATGGGTTACACCCCCAAATTCCTTCTTAGAGGGGACGCTTTTCAACACTAGAATGCGTTATTTTTTGAAGCAGGATGATCCTGATTATTTGCTGAAAAGAATATCCTATTTTAAGTCATTTCCCTGGAGTCTACCCTCAAATCTATAGTGAGGGCTCCTGATATTCCCCCTCATTATTCAGTTGAAAAAAACCTTTTGGGCAACACCACTAAAATCTCTTTCCTAGAATGCTTTTCAAGAGTAGAATGCAGGATCTTAAGAAAACACCTTATTTTGAAAATGCTACTAATAGCTTAAAGCATGGTGAAAAGTCCATTTCCTGTAGGACCAGGGGGGGGGGGTCAAAACTATCGGAAAGGTTTCTATAGTAAACTAGAATGAATGCATTATATTTTAAAGATGGGATATATCATCAATATTCTTAACAGTTTCTAGAAAGAATGATTTTTGCGATATTTCCTTCAAAGAAAGGATTATTTTTAGGATAGTACAATAGCATTGAACCTCTCCCTCAGAGTTGGCAAAGAAGACTCACATTGTTATTCTGAACCTGAATATACGTTAGTATGTTTGGCCCTAATAAATATAAGTAAATTAACACTTACATTAAGATCAAGAGGTCCATCTTGTATGTTGGGCATAGAAGGCTCTGCAGCTTGACTCTTATGGGGCTTGGGGAGCGAAGTAGTAGCATACCCCTCTTGCATGTGAAGGGCAGGGGCCCTTGCATCGTCGCCATATAGAGTGGGGAGTTCTCCCCTTCTATTGAGGATTTAGAATGGCCGAAAAGCCCATTTTGCATGGGAATCGCTGATCCAGAAGGGTCTGCAGTAGGGGTACAGCTTTGTTTGCCTTTGCTTTTTTGTGGGTTGGGATATTGCTCAAAATTCTCCTTAAAAAGAAATTAAGTTTAGTTGTTCATGTTGCAAAACACTACATCTTCAGTAGTGAAAAACATGACTTGCTCCTATCGCATCTGAACCCCTTCTATATCGATGCTCGAAAACCATAGTCTTAACGCTTTCACGATGAAAAATAAATTTTTTCATTCAGAAAAGTAAAGAATTCAATATGCCTAAGTATTGGTCAATTCCTCAATTAAATTTTTGATTATATTGGCACTACAATATTAAAATTAAACTTAAACATTAAAACACCCCTTCTCCCTTGTATATCGATATTAGAAATCCTCCTGCTCTCCATCTTAAATTGTAATACAAGTAGTTTTCCAAAGAAAGGCTTTAAAAAAATATTATTAAACCGTCTGAGAATTTTAGTGCTTATTTATTTAAAATGTGATAAAGTAGGTTCTGGCACGTGTCTCAAAACAGTCTTCGGGTATACGTTTCTCAATAGATCCATCTCATTTTATTAACCCCCTTTTTTAAAGACTGTAGAAATTAGCTAAACTAGAATTTACGTGAAACATACTAGAGGAAAGTGCTACAGAGTCAGTAAACTTAGGGTACAATTTGAGGAATGGGAGGGGGCTTATTATTGTTGTTGAGAAAAGACGCTTGTTGACTTTCTTTTAGTGTAATGAAGGAATATAATTAACTCATTTCATTGATAAAATACAGTTATGTAAGTGTCTTGGCTGATTAACTCCATACGAGGGCACCTGCTATAAAAGCGAGTTCTATCGTCCGATTTTGTTTAGTATTTATCCTAAGGTA
This sequence comes from Artemia franciscana, assembly GCF_032884065.1. Classification (NCBI taxonomy): domain Eukaryota; kingdom Metazoa; phylum Arthropoda; class Branchiopoda; order Anostraca; family Artemiidae; genus Artemia; species Artemia franciscana. Next base: position 25,202,514 of record NC_088883.1, on the reverse strand, counting down.
ACTATTTGCGATCTCTCTGAATTCATTGATTTAGCAGAACACAGGATATGTCCCTTCCTATGTAATAGTAGCTGTTGGGCAGCACCTTTACTTCACTAAGGGTTTAACACTGCTTATGCCTATTTTACCGACATGCTTGAAAGCGCTTTTAATGAATTTGCGACAAAATAGTTGTTCTATCATTGTGAGACTTATGCAATAGCAGGAGGAATGGGTTTTTAGATATTTTTCCAATCCAGAGAATTAAAGTAGATAAAATTTAGGTATGCACACCTTATTGGTGTATGGAGGGTATAGAGAGAGGCTTACCTGTTGGTATCTTTGAAACATGTCCATTTTTAAACTTGAATTTTGTCCACTTTCAGAATCCTATGCAAAACTAACGAAATTTCTGTTCGAATAGCCGTTTTATACCACGAAAGACCATTGAATTACGTTTAAATAGTTACAGAAAATGTTTCAGTTTTTCAGAAAATAACGGTGATTCTGTGTTCCATAAAATAGATAGTCTCTATAATGGTTCTCCATACAAAAAATGGCTGCAAATTTGCTGTAACAAAATGGTGGATAAGCATAAATATATTTGGGGTGATGTAAGCACCTCGGCCTTACTTGAGGAGGTGGCCCCCTGAAGGTTTTTAAAAGGAAATCATGAATTGCCTGGGGTTTTGTAGGTTCTTAAAAGAACATTCAAAGAAATCTTGTGATAAAAAAGCCCTGAAGGTTTTTCAAAAGACTCTCTATTATTTAATAATCTTAGAAATTTGAATTTAAAGAAGTCTTGGAGTTTTTTTATTTGGTATAGCCTCTATTTTGTAAAAGCCAAAGAAATCTTAGAAGCGAAGGTTTTTTAAAGAATAATCTCAGAAATCCTTGGGTAAAGAAGTCCTTAGGGTTTCTAAAGAACAATCTTAGAAACCCTGGGGTAAAGAAGCCCTGAATGTTTTTAAAGACTCTATATTATGCAATAATCTTAGAAATCATGTAGTAAAGGCTACCCTAAAAAAGAAGTTATTGCATAACAATCCTAGAAATCCAGAAGTAAGCAAGCTTTGACCCTCACATGTTTAATTAACAAACTATTAGGTAAAACCATAGGAAATCCTGATGTAAAGAAGCTATGAAGGTTAATTAAAGAATAATATTAGAAATCCTAGGAGAAAGAAGCCCTCTTTTCTTACTTTAATAACTTCAGATGACAAAGAAGGCTTAACGGTGACCCCCTCAGGGAGAGATGCATGTGTCTGCTAAGTCATATAGAATTTTCTGTTAAGTAGCAGTGTCTTTTTGAAAAAAAATCTTCAGGACTTCTAATATTATTCTTTAAAAAAGTTTACTGTTTTAAAAAGAAGAGTTGAGAGAAAGAGTCAAACTTTAGCGTAAAGAGCGGGGCGTTGATGAGGAAGTAGCCCCTTTCACATACGAAGTAATTTCTGTTTGTTTTAAGTTTTAATGTCGCTCCTTACTTTCAGTTGAAAAAACTTGTTTTTTTTTTTATTTAATAAATATACAAGATGTAGAGTCATTCAGTTTAACACAAATAGACGAGGCCAAAAACCACCGTAGGACCGGTTAGCTCAGGAGCTATTTGGTTGTTTTTTATTTGTTTATAAATATACATATATTTTGTCGGTGATAACAAGCACGGGGATACCGTAGGGAGCTTATGGTAGGCAAGTCACTTTGCCCAGGAAGGGAATTTGTAGCACTGAAACCCTATAGGCATGTTTGTATTCTTGTGATGAGCCCTTGTGTTAGATAGTCGCCTTTGAATTATTTGTTTGATTTATAGTTTTAATTATTCAGTATATGAGACTTATACTTAATTACGACACGAGTGTCTGCCCATAGGTTATTCTTTGTGATTGAATTTGTATGGCTATGCTGTTTGACCTAAGTAATTGGATGGAGGAGTAGGGGTAGGGCCTCATTCAAGTACTTGAAAACAGTCTTCCTTTCTCATCCTGTCTTTCTTTTTTCTTTTTTGTTTTTTTTATCTGTTGTGTGGTATGTGTTTCTGTTTTGTGCTGTTGCATAGGTGATTTACTTTTTCATTATAAAATTAAAAAAGTACAAGTTTTTTTTTTAACTGAAAGCAAGATGCGAAATTAAAACTTAAAAGAAGGATAAATTATTCTGTTTATGAAAGGGGCTGTTACCTCCTCAACACTTTGCTCTGCATGAAAAGGACCTTATGGTTTTATAAAATAGAGCTGTGAGAAAGATCAACCCTTAACGTAGAGAGCTGGGCATTGAGATTGGGACAGCCCCTTTCATATACGAGATAATTTCTGTTCGTTTAAAGTCTTAATACCGCTTCTTACTTTCAGCAAAAAAATTTGTTATTTATTTAATTCATGAATATTTTTGAATTAATGCAGGTTTTGATTTTTGCTCACCGTATATGAATAATTAAAAAAAAAATACATATTAATTTTTGCTATTTCTTGCCAAATAGCCTTCTAATACTTTTCAACGGACGATTTTGAGAAATTAGTGGGTGTGGGAGGGGGCCTAATTGCTCTCCATTTTTTCGGTTACTTAAAAAGGCCACTGAAACTTTTCAATTTACTTAAGAACATTCTGATTAGTAATAAATATACTTAGCTTTTGAATTAACTAACGTAACAAATTTCTATATTCGTATGTTTTCACCACTTATATGAGGGAGTTCTTCCCCTAGACAATACTTCAGTTTTTACGCTAAGAACTTTTGCGGTCACTTAAAAAGAGCACAAGAACTTTTAATTTCCTTTGAAATGAGCCAGTGATATTTTCGGACTACTGGGTCGATGCGACCACCCCTAAGAAAATAAATAAATAAACACGCGTCTATGATCTTTCATCTGGCAAAAAACACAGTATTCCAAATTTTTGCAGATAGGAGCTTGAAATCTCTACACTAGGGTTCTCTAATACGCTAGATCTGATTGTAGGGTTTTCATCAAGCTTTTTAGTGGGTATTTTCTGCTTTTTTGAAAAAAGTAAATTTTTTCAGGCTCTTAGCAATGTTTGAAGGATATGACAAAACGTTATGAAGCTTGTAGATTAAAAATCAACATAAAAATTTGATTATTTTGATGTATCTCTTGGCATCAAAACTCTGTTTTTAGAGTATCAATTACTATTGAACTGGGTCTCTTCTCACTATAGTTCGTTACCACGGACTGTTTGATTCATTTGCTTTGAGAATTAAATAAAAAAGACACAAGTTTTTTTTTTACTGGAATTAAGGAGTGACATTACAACTTAAAACGACCAGAAACTATTCTGTATATGAAAGAGGCAATCCCCTCCTCAACCACTCTTTGTGCTAAAGTTTTAGTTGTTTCAAAAGTAGAGTTGTGAGAAAGAGTCAAACTTTAGCGTAAAGAGTGGGGTGTAGAAGAGGGCGATAGCCCCTTTAATATACTGAATAATCAGAAATATTTAAAATCAGAATTAAAATCTAGTTCTTTTGATGTATACATTAGTATCAAAATTTCGTTTTTTGGACTTTTGATAACTATTGCGTCGAGTCTCTCCATACTACAGCTCGTTACCCTGAACCGGTTGATATCTTGAAAGCTTGTAGATATTTTCGAGCGACAACAACAAACCCTGTCAAAATATAGGTGACTCTGTCACCTATATTTAAGGTGACTCTGTCACCTATATTAAACCTCTGTCACTCTGTCTTCTTTGAACATGCAAAACAAACGGGAAACAATTGGTTTCGAAATTCAAGGGTCCTCTGTCGAAAATATTGCTGCCGAATTTATGGGTACTTTTTCAAAAACGAGAGATTTTGCTCATTATTAAATGTAACAATATTTCGCATGAAAGAAAAATTAGCCCATTTTACTGATTTAAATCTAGAAGCTTGTTTTTTCTGCCATCTAAGGTACTGCCACTTGGCCTCATTCCATGTTCATATATTTAAGCATCAATTTTGTTAATCACAACACCCAAATTCATTTATTACTAATTAAATTTGGAGTAAACACTCTCTTAGTAAACTTTACACAAATTTTATTTCAAATAGATCCAAAACTGTAAGACACAAAATATTTTCTCTGAACTCTTTCCTAATCAGCTTCAACTCTTATCCCACCCAACCGCAGCCAAAACGCTAATGAGATATGTTAAATTCTTCGATTTTACAAACTTCGTAAAATCTTAAGTAGGGCATTTATATTTAAAGGATTCTGTTGTTTCCAGACAAAGAAATGTCAAAACTAGAAATTTTAAACTGGATGAAACTGGTGGATCAACTTTGAAATGACCAAATGTTGACAAAACTTTAACTTTGAACCACAAAGAAACCTTCGTTGGACCGTTAGAGGTGAGAGAAAGTGGCCCATTCCTGATGGCGTTTGCAAAGAGACCTTTATCACTCTATAATATCACACATTACACTATAGAGACCTAGATCGCACGGTTAAACTCCATATAGTTATCCGATTTCATCCACATATCCTGGGTAATTTTTTAATTTTTTGCTTCACATTTGTAATTAAACAATTAGATTAGAAGAATTTTTTTACATACTGAAATCCTTTTCAAACCAAATAAAGCCTTCTGGGGCAGAAAAGGTGGTTTTTCAGCAAAAACTTTCGAATCGGTAATTCCTCTACTCTATTTTAAAAGTTTCAATTAATGCTGTTGTTGTTGTGTGATCAATTAATCAGCTATTGTTGATATTCTTTTTTGACAGTCGGTCAGTATAAGGTGCGTTTTGATTGGGTTTGGTATGCCTCTCAACGAAAAACGGAAAATTAACGTACTGGTAAAAATTTAACATAAATTACGTACTGGTCTTGAAGAAACTTGTCGGTTGTATGTCCAACTCATGTTAGTACTTGCTCTTTTTGACTCTTACTTGGTCATTTATTGTAATTTCTTTTCATTTTGGGTTTCACTCATTTATTGATGGTAATTTTTGGTAGTTTTGCACTTAGAAGATTATTTATCTTTATTTCAGCTCATTTTTTGACTAGTGGATCTTTTCTCTTTTATCTGAAAAACTTGTTTTGTAGGAAAAGCTTTTTTAAATAAATTTAATAGAAAAAATAATAAAAATTCATGAAAAAATGTTTTATATACTTACATTTTTTCTACAGGAAACCATAGTTTAGCTACTATTTGTATGTTTGAGAAACTTCCCAACAATATTTCATTTTGACAAAAATAGTATTGTTTAACTATAATTAATCAAATAGTATTAAAAAAAACTTAACCTAATATTCCAAAAAATTCCATCTATGCTCTTCTACAACCAGAGCACACTTATACTTTTTTGATTTATCTCAATTGTAAGAACAGATAAAGAAGTTGTAGTAGTAGCCGAATAGTAGTAATCTTAGCAATAGAAGTAGTAATACTAGTAATAGAAGATTGCTATGAAATAGATCGTTATATGATACATAATAAAGGACTTTTATTTTAGGTTATCCTAGCTCGATTGTCACCTTCAACTCAGGGGATATACAACCTCTTTGACGGTATGAAGATACCTATATTTTAATCACCAACACAATTTAACGATAATATCCATATCAACTCGCCGTCCGATAACAATGAGCCAGAAGACTTCATTGATAAGCTATTGAGGGATTGGTCTGGATAAGCGAGCGTTAACAATATAACTTCCCTTAATATTTGAATGAATGGTTTGGATGTTATTTTTGCTCAACCAAGTGCCTTTGAACAGCTAAGTGTGTCATTGAACGATTCTGGTTGGTTTGACCCCACCGATGCACTCAAAAAAATATTCAGTAAGCTGGAAGATTTGACATATCAATCCACCCCTCTTACACAGTGATGGTAATGAAGGACTAAGTGGTAGTGGTAGTACAGCATAGGAAAATCCCCTTGTGCCCTCTGTATTGCAAGGCTTTTATTTGCCTTGCACAGTTTATATATTTAAAGACCGAGTTTGGGGATTCATTTAACACCCTTATGGCAGGTAGTATTATAATGGATCCGAAAGACACGTCAAACTCCTAGGTGGGCAAGATTCGAGCCCTTCTTGAACCAAATATTAAGGAATGGGGTAAGGAGGATGGCTTTAAGCCACCTATCATACAAAAATTGTTTCATTCTAACAAAAGTCAGATGATGTATATTCTCACTATTTGCAAACTAAAATGCAAACACTTCATCTGCACTTACATAGTTTTGAGGGTATATTTTTTGAATTGGGTTAATAGTAATTTGACAAAATTATATAATCATAATGAAAGGGGGATTAGGTAAGTGGTTTTAATTATTGAAAATTTATATATAAATGTGTTTAAACTTAACAAAAGTTTTATTTTAAGAGGTGGGGGAGGAAGTGTATAATTTTGAAATATAATTCAGATTTAAAGGGATATTAGGGCGAACAACAAATTTGTTTCGTTACAGGTCTTCAGTTCTTTAGATACAAATCCCTTATAGCAGCCCACAACCCCATGATAAGCAATGTCAGTAAGACATATTTGGAAAAGATGAAATTTAATAGGATGGGGAGGGGGTAGATTTTCCTAAGGTACTTTTAATTTTCTTAATGGTCAATACCTAGCAAAAATTAAAGGAATAGATATTTTTTGGTGGTGTAATGAATTCTTAAGGATTGGTTTTACCATCTTGCATAATGATACAGAACTTCAGAAGGGTGTGTGCAAACATAAAAGGGTATATTGCCGTCAGTTCAATCTGTGAATCACTGGGCATGGCTTCCTTACGAGTTTTCATAGATTTTATACTAAATTGAAGTCAAAACATCATCTGAGGATTCTGGTCTCCGGCAGTTGCAATGGCTACTGAGTCCTCTGGCAAGGTATGTACGGACCCTCTTTTAAGTGTTTTTAAGTAATTAATGTGAAATATTTTACAAGTGTTAATTAAAATCTTGTGTATTTATTATAAATAATAGAGAACATCTAGTATTCCAATTTTTTAATCTTGGATATTGTAGTACTAGAACTGAGAGGGAAGTTATTGTTATTTATTCATTAAATAACAACATTTTACAGTTAGTTGGATTCCAATTGTTGAAGCCATTGACGGTAGAAACAGTCAGAGTAATATATTTGAATCTGAAACTCCTTTCATATCTTTTCTTCGGGGTCCATTAATGTTGGGCAATACAACACTTATAGCAAAAACAATCGAAAATCCTATTCAGAGGTTTTTGAAAAATCCCGAAAAATCTATGTTTCTACAGTGTTTGGCAAGAGTCCTGTGATAAAAGAAAAAGTTTTACGCTAGACACAAATTTCATATTGGCACTTGGGGTGTTAAGTATTATTGAACTAAGCTCTTGGTTGATTTTTGGTGATTTACCTAAATCAATTGAACAAATAAATCGCCTGTTTAAATTTTGTTGGATCTCAGTCAAATTATACCTGAAGATTGGCATTTACTCACAGATATTTTTGACGATATAATTACCGCATATTTTCCATTGAACAGTAAAAAAGGTCATTAATTGCCATCATGACACTGAAAAAAATACAGAAAATATATAAATTTATTTTCCGTCAAAGTAATTCGAAACTAACATTTATAAAAGCCATGGTCAAATATGGTATGGGAAAAAAAATTTATCTTGCATCAGGACTTTGTTTACCTAAACCTATGGTGATGTTTAATTGCCATAAGTAGTTAAGTAATAGACAAAGCAAAATTTTTCTAGTGTACGTTTCCTAGCCTGAACAAGAGCTAAGGGCTCATGGCAATTGTGATGAGATCGGAAGAGCCAAGAGCTCATATGGCATGAGTTCTAGCAAAGTTTTAGGAATCAATAGATTGCTTTAAAAGGAAAATCAGAGGCTTAATGCCGGTCGGGATTGAAAATAAGGGCTCTGAGTCATGAGATCCTTCGAAATTTCAAAATCCATTAAAATCCAATCGCCCACTCGTAAGTTAAAAACACTTCAATTTTTTTAATTTTTCCTCTCCCTTCAGTCCCCCAGATGGTTGAATAAGGGAAAACAACTTTACCAAGTAAATCTGTGCAGCTGCCTGACGAACCCACTAATTTTCATCGTCCTCGCACGTCCAGAAGTGCCAAACTCGCCAAAGCGCTGAATCCTACCCCCTAACTCCCCCAAAGAGGGCGGATCCAGTCTGGTTACGGCAATTACAAATCTATGACAATTATAAGCGTTTTCGAATATTTCCGGCTACCCCTTCCATTCCCCCAATCTCAACAGATCCGGTCGGGAATTGAAATAAGAGCTCTGAGACATACGTTCCTTCTAACTATCAAAATTAATTAAGATTCGGTCACCCGTTCTTAAGTTAAAAATACCTCGCTTTTTCTAATTTTTCCAAATTAACAACTCGCAGCTCACCCAAATAAAACGTTGCAATTATGTCAATCACGTAGACTATCCACAACTTGTGCTTATTCTTCCCATCAAGTTTCATGCCGATCTCTCCACTCTAAGCGATTTCTGAGATATCCAGTTTCTGGATTCTGGATTTCTGGTTTCCCCCTCAAACTCCCCCACATTTCACTTGATCTGGCTGGCATATACAATAATGGCTCTAAAGCACAAGATTCATCTAAATATCAAATTTCATTCATATCTGATCACCCGTTGGTAAGTTACGAATACCTCGTTTTTTCTAATTTTTCCAAATTATTCCTTCCCCCCCCAAAAAAAACTCCGCCAAAGAAAGCGGATACGCATTCTTTGCGAAGGATCCAGTCCGATCCTCGATCCAGTCGGGATTTAAAATAGAAGATGTGAGTTACAAGGTCCTTCTAAAATGAAATTTCATAAAGATCTGATAATTTCTTCGTAAGTTAAAAATACCTAATTTTATGTTTAAGAATTTACCCTCCCCCCCGAAGATTTTAGGTTGCCCTCCAGCTCTCCTCAATGTCAAGCGATCAGGTTGGGATTTAAAATAAGAGCTCTGAGACATGACCTTCTTCCCAATATCAAATTTCATGAAGGTCTTATTACTCCTTCGTAAGTTAAAAACCTCATTTTTTGATAATTTTTCAAAATTAATTCTCCCCCTCCCAACTCCTCCAAAGCGAGCGGATCTGTTCTGGCTGTGTCAATCACGTATCTAGAACTTGTGATTACTTTTCCGACCAAGTTTCATCCCGATCCCTCGACTCTAAGTGTTTTCTAGGATTTTAGGTTTCCCCACTCCAACTTCCCCAAATGTCACCAGATCCAGTCGGAATTTAAAATAGGAGGTTTCAGACACTATACCCTTCCCAACATCAAATTTCATTAAGATCCGATCACCCATTCGTGAGTTGAAAAACCTCCTTTTTGTCTAGTTTTTTTTTTATTTAACCGTCCTCCCACTCCCCCCTCACCCCATATTGTTGAAACGGGGAAATGACAATTTTTAATTTAACCGGTCTGGTTTCTGATACTCCTGCCAAATTTCATCGTCCTAGCTTACCTGGAAGTGCCTAAAGTAGCAAAACTATGACACACCGATAGACAAACCCACAGAATTTGCGATAGCTATGTGTCATTTGGTTAATACCAAGTGCTATAATATTAAGTGTGGCAACAAGTTTCCTTTAAAGATTCCTGTAAACTGGTAAATTCCTGAGGGTTCTGGATAGTCTCTATCATAGTGTTCCCCCCAGTTAATTAACCATAAACATTAAGAATATTCACTAATGTACTTTATCAGGTTCATCAACAGCCTAAGGGACAACTACAGTTACGCATGATTTCAATCGATAAATCTCCGAGATATGAAAACAAAAATAACGACTTTGGTTCTGTGTTGGCCTTCCACATTTTTGAAATTCATGATCATTTACTTATTTTTGATGATGCAACTTTAATATATATAGCGATTGGCTCGGTACAGTGCCATGTATATATTCTAGCTTTTACAGTGATTGGACTAATTTTTAGGTTATTAAAGAATTACTATTGCATGTCCAAAATTCTAGGTTTTTATCATAAAATCTTTGGGTAAAGAAGATGTTTTGTTCATACAACTGCCCCTATGGTAGTCTGGGGCTTTTCATAGACAGCAAACTGAACTACCCATGTTGAGTGAACCTTCGCATGTAAAAATTAAACACGGAAATTTTACGGTATGAACTAAACTAGCATCATTAACTTTACAAAGAGATACAGTAAAAGTGACGTTACGCAATATTGTAGAAAATATAACCCTGAATTTAAAGGCCACGAACAGTATATGTTGAACCTTAATGATCTGCCAGCACTAGTCGTTGTTGACGACTACCCACACGTAAAAGTAGAAATCTAAAGGATGGAGACAAAAATCTTTATTGTAAACAATTTCATTGATAAAAAACTACAAATATTATTTGAATGCTTCATTCTTGGAGCACTGAAATCTGGTAAGATAATATTCTGTTTTTATGTCACTTGGTATTAACCAAGTGACATATAGCGACCGCTAATTCTGTCGGTCTGTCTGTCCCAGTTTTACTAGTTTAGGCACTTCAAGATAAATTAAGACGACAAAATTTGGCAGACATATCAGGGACCAGACAAGATTAAATTAGAAATAGGGGTTTTCCTGATTCAGCCATCTCGAGGGGTCTTGGGGGGACGGTTAATTCGGAAAAAATAGAAAAAATTAGGTATTTTTAACTTACGAACGGGTGATTGGATCTTAATGAAGTGTGATATTTAGAAGAACATTATGTCTCATAGCTCTTATTTTAAATCCTGACCGGATCCGGTTACATTTCTAATCAGCTAAAGATATACAATCTCTCCCCGTGACTTGTACTGGAGTATAAATAAATACAATAACAAGATGAAAGAAAACATAAGATTCCAGATAGGCCTACTACTATTCAGTCTAGACTAAATACACCGATAAAAAAATATATTTCGGAAAAGAAGTTAAGCGAGGGGGGTAATCCTATATTGAGAAAGCTAAGACTGAGTCACCAAAAACATAAATATGGAAAAAGAGAGATTATTCTACGGGTAAGAAGGAATCTGCGACTTCAGATGCGCGCATAAAATAGATAGCTTAAGTAGAATAATCCAGAGGAACAGATCCCGTGAGATACCATTATTAAAATTGATCTTATGTTGGTGTAAGTACAAGATATAAGTATACCTAAAATAACGAATGATATGTGAGCGACGGAGGAATAAGCAATTAAGGATTTGACATCAGATTGGCGTAGACAGATCAAGCAGCTGAAGATCCCGCCTATTAAGCAAACCCCTATTAATGTTGTTTCTCTATAAATATTTAGTACTTGTACTAAATAGAGGCCGTAACCCCCTAGCTTGAGGAGAATAGCGGCTAATACCATAGAGCCAGTTACTGGAGCCTCTACGTGAGCCTTAGGTAATCAAATGTGTGCAAAATAAACTGGGAGTTTCACTAGAAAAGAAAGGATGGCTAGCAAGAAGATTATCTTGTCTATGAAATTACCCCAAAATTGTAAGAAGGACGACGAATAAATACTCGTGTGAGCAATGATGATAAAGAGTAGAGGTAAAGAGGATAGTAGAGTGTAGAATAAGAAATAATAGGAAGCAGGTAGACGCTCTGGCTGGTAACCTCACCCGAGGATTAAAATAATTGTGGGAATTAGAGAGCACTCAAAGAAGACGTAGAATAAGATGAATGACTGCGTAGTAAACGTGAGTCACAGGAGGACAAACAAGCTTGCAAGAATAGTTCTATAGCTTAATGGTCAACTTGGCTTTAATCTGATAACTATTAAAAAGAAAATACCCGAAGTCAATGTTAAAAGAATAATTCCCCACTCTAGATGGAATTCTAATATTAACTTGTATATTAATATTAAGTATATTAAACTTGAGGTAAAGAACCACTTATTCATTTAGGAATTGTACTTGATCTGACCCTGACGAACGTACTAAAGATACCAATACTGATAATCCTAGAGCTCCTTCACAAACTGTGACTCTAAGAAAGATGAATGCGTTAATCATTCTCATATAGTTTGAATATACCAATAATCTGAACAATAAAAGAATGAGAAATTCTAATCTCAATAGAGTTACTAGGAGATGTTTGTTTCTTGAAGAGAAAATTAATAACCCTAAAGAAAGTGATAGGTAAATTATTATGATTGACTGAGTAATTAAAAAATAATATCGGTCTTGTAAACCGAATTTAGAGGAATCTCTCGGTCTTCAAAAGAGTTATTAACATCTTTAACTTCCAAAGTTAATATTTTTATTAAACTACCTTTTGACATCCTAGGATCTATCGTTGTTATTTCCATATTTATACTTCTAATAAATCATCCTCTTGCTTTTACACTCTCGTTGTTCGTTCAAACTTTATTGATTTGTGTTATGCTTAAAAATGTTTCTCTGTGAATTTCACTAATTCTCTTTTTGATCTTTCTAGGAGGGGTTCTCGTAATGTTTATTTATGTGTCTTCGCTAAGAGCTAACGAGAAATTTGCTGTGGATTTAACGTCATTTATATGAGTGGTACCTACAATTGTCTTGTCTTTCTTAGTTTTAAATAAGAATTTCATGTTTATGAACCCTTCCTCGGGCTACCTTTATCCCACCGATTTCGTGATCATCAATTTTAATGTTAATAGACTTACCATATTGGCCTACTCGTTTATAGTGGTATATTTATTTTTAGCACTTCTGCTGGTCATTGATTTTTTAAATAGTAATAAAAAACCTTTACGGTCAATGATCTAGCGATCCCGTAATATTAGGAAATAAAATGTTATCTCTACGTAAGACGCAACCTACCCTTAAAATCATTAATTCTGCCTTGGTGGATCTACCTGTGCCGGCCAACATTTCTATTTGATGAAACTTTGGCTCTCTCCTGGGCCTCTGTCTTCTTATCCAAATTGTTACTGGTGAGAATTGATGTTATCAAATCCAGTTTCGACCTGAATTTAGGCCTCTTGGCCCCCACTCTTTAGCAGAAGCTAACTAACAGCGCTTCATTGTTAATGAAGGGGAAGAGATGACCCCTGCTAATTGACAGGAAGAAGGATGGGAGGTGCTAGCTCTTCAACAGGGTAGTTAAATTCTACTCACTGCCTATTTATATAGTATATTTAATACAATGCATTTTCAATGCATAAATGGATAAACATCCTTTAAATATTTCCAGGAATCATCCACCCCAACATCTTCAGTGTTGTGCTCTTATTAAGCTATAGAAATATATAAATAGTGTGAATAATAAAGAAGACAGGATAAGTACCTTATATGGGGAGGAGGTTAGGAACGAAAATAAAGATGACCCCCGTAAGCTATTATGATAGATTAATGACGGCCCCGCTTCTTCTACCCAACCACAATCACCCTCATGATATAGGAGTTCACCCATAAATAAAGGTATGAAGCTTGTCCGCCCTGTAATGAATGGTAAAAATATTATTCTACTTACATAATGTCTTAAGCTCAAACTAAATGATTTGACAAAGTAAGGTAAAATCACCCCTACTGTAATAAGGGAGAGGAGGAGGATCTTTTCAAATAGACCTAAGATGATTCTTACGTCCCCCAGAAAACATCAATAAAAGATATATCCCCCTATAACAGCCCCCCAATAAAGAACAAAAAGAGGAGTTAGATAGTCCCCCTCTTCGTCCCTATATTGACAGCTTAAATTATAATTATAGGAGCACAAACATATTATCGCAATTCGCGAAGAGTAAGTTCTTGTTAGAAGACATGAAACTAATATGAGTACACTAGGAAATAATATATATAGACTCCCTGAAGATTCAATAATTAGGTCTTTTGAAAAGAAACCCGATAAATATGGGAACCCTATTAATCTAAGAGAACAAACTAAGATAATATAACTAGTGTAAGGGAGTATCCTGGATACCCCTCCTATACGACGTATATCTTGTACCCCTAGTGAATGAATTACGACCCCTGAACATATAAAAAGAAGAGCCTTAAAGAGTGCATGGGCAAAAAGATGAAAATAACAAAATAGAGTGAGCCCTAAGCCTAGAGAAAATATTATTACTCCTAGCTGGCTTAATGTAGATAACGCAATTACTCGTTTTAGATCGTTTTCTCCGAACGCAGCCAGGCCTGAAAAAAAGGAAGTTAAGGCCCCCATGACAACGAGTAAAAAACACCCTCTCTCTTCAAATGAGGGAGACAAACGAATTATCAAATAAATCCCGGCTGTCACTAGTGTGGATGAATGGACTAGGGATGAGACAGGGGTAGGAGCCGCCATGGCTGCTGGTAACCATGCAGAAAAAGGTAGCTGAGCTCTTTTGGTAAAAGAAGATGAAATGAAGAAAAGCATAATTGATAAAGAGAAGTATCTTAAAAATATATAGTCCCAGCTCTTAGAGTAAAATATTTGCCCCAATGACCATAAAATTAATACATCACCTAGTCGATTTCTTAAAATAGTAATTATTCCTCTAGAGGAAGAATTATAATTTTTGTAAAATATAATTAATAAATACGAAGTGATACCTAACCCATCTCAACCTAATATTAATCTCAATCCATCCGAAGATATAATCAACAGAACCATAGATGAGATGAATCCTAATATTATATATATAAAACGATTAACAAAAGTTTCACCTCTTATATAATAAGAAGAATAAATTATAACTTGAGAAGAGATTAAGAGAACTAAGAAGATGAATGATAGTATGAGCCAATCAAAGCACACTTGGTAATCCAAATGCAAAAAGGATACTTTTAATAAGTAGATTTCATCTGATAGGAACAATAAAAATGAGCAACAAACACTTAATACTCCGGTAAATAATAAGATGTAACCTGATACAAAATATAACAATACTGTCAGAGATGACTCTCCTTTAGTTCCACAAACTAATATTCTCTTTAAACTATAACAGTAGACGAAAATTAAAGTCAGTAACGGAATCAGATGAGCTCCCCTGATCACCCCTGGGGAAGGTATTTACCCTCTTAAATTTCAGCTTTAAATTAACCCTAGACACTGCTGGATGATGATCTTTACTTTTGACATCAATAACAGCACTCCTTTAAACCCTAGTATCTTATATTTTTTTTTTTAATATCTAGCCTCTATCCTTTCAAAGGGTACCTAACCATTGATGAACTTGGACAAACTTTATGGCATGAAAGTGAAATTTTCAGGGATTGATTTGCAATCAAAATGAGATCCAAAAACAGAGTTTTAGGCCTTGTAACTTTGCCAAGTCCTGATTAACAAAGTTTAGAAAAATTTGTAAAAACTTGCCTTAAACTTGAAAAAAAAAATTCAATTCAAATTCAATATCACCACATTTGAAATAATTATTAACTGCATTAGATATTTCATCCCCTTTAGTCATTCCAAATTCCAGGCGTGGATGTACAATAGCTTTGTACAACTTTGTGACAACACATGGCTTCCTGGTGGTAAACGTTCGTTTTATGAGCACTAGGGCTCGGTTTGCTTTAGCAGATTGAGCTCGTGTGGCTCTGAAACTTGAGTCTGTCATCAACAATGAACCCCAGGTCTTTTCCCTCACTTACAAGGCCATCTCGGATATAGTAAGGTCGTTTAGGATTGTTGTGTCCAAGATGTAGGACTTAGCATTTTGACAAGTTGAAATGTAAACCCCACTCAGATGACCATCTAGATAGTTGATCTAAATCTTCTGGCATTGTTCAGAGATATATCCCCATACATCCTGTATGCTTCCATTTTCAGCAGAAATAATTGATGCTGTTCAATTGATGTGTCAAAGGCTTTTGCTTTATTCTAGCAATATGACATCCACTAGAAGACTATGATCCAAGAGTATGGTGACAAATCATATGATTCAGTGAGGATTGTATTGATTGAACGATCTTTACAGAAACCATGCTGCTGAATTTTTGAAACCAACTGATCTCATTCAAGGTGAGAGCCCAGTGCATCATTTATGATGCTCTCCAGGATCTTGCATACAACTGGAGTTATCTTAGAGGGCAATAATTACAGGCTTGGTCCTTTCTCCCTTTCTTTAAGGTGGGCTTGATGTTGGCATACTTCCAGTCACTTGGGAGCACTTTGGAAGTGAGTGACATCCCAAACATCACTGCTATTGGCTCAGCAGTTTGATCAGCTCCTTCTTTTAATGACCAGCTGTTTTTTTTTCTGGATTGTAGGTTATCTGGCCCAGCAGCTTTATTTACATCCAGTCTTTAAGCTTTCCTAGAACATTTCCTTTACTTATAATTGTCATGTACATTGGTTCTCCAATTGGTTGCTCTTGTAAAGTGGGTTGAGGGTTTGCTATGGGCTGAGTAAAAAAATTTGTACCAAAGCTAGAGTTGAGCAAATACACTTTTTCTTTAGCCTCTGAGGTCTTGTGTCATCCTCTTTCATGAGGTCTGGGATATGAAGTCTAGAGGGATTAGCTGCTGATATATGGCGCTAGAGCCCATTTGGATTCTGCTTTTCGTCAGCTGCAATTGCCTCCTCATTGTTTTCTACAACCTTCCAAGTCAAATTTCTTGGCCTGTTTCTGCATTACTTGGGCATGTCATAGTAGTTATCACATCTGCACTTTATATATTTGGTCCATGCTCTTTTCTTCTTCCTTCTAGCCCTTATGACTTCTTTGGGTAGGAAGGGGAGTATTTCTGGCAGGGGCGGCCAGTATACACAGGTGTTTATTTTCTGCAGCTAGGACAACTGTCTTTAATGCCTCCCAGCTTTTTTCTGTGTTACCATTGTCAACCACACTCTCCCATTTTATCTTTGACAGGTCCTGCTGTATTAATTCATGATCTGTAAAGGGTTTTTTCACTTTATTTTCCTTCTTGAAGTTCACCTGTATCTCAGTCAAGATACAAATATGGTCACTACTTCAAACTGCAGGGTGATAGGAAGCAGAAATAATTCGGTCAGGGTCTTTTGTTACAACTAAGTCTAGTAAGGAAGGTTGTTGCTGGTGCCTGAATCGTGTTGGTTGGTCAATGATCTGTGTCAATAGGTTGTCATTGTCCCACTCCTTGTCAAGTTGGTGTTTGAAAGACTGCATGGAAGGAGTGCTGTGTGTAGAATAATTGTTCTTATCATTCAATTGTTCTGAATGCTTATGCTAGCTTTTGTGCCATTTTAGCCAACAAATTGTAAACAAATATTTTAGCCAATAAATTGTACTCAATTCTATTCTATTTCTCTTTAGCCAATAGCCAACAAAAAATCTAACCAATAAACTGTATTCAATTCTATTCTATTTCTCAGGTGAACATGCTGTTTTTATTATTTCAATGTTCACCTTACCTTAGTTACCTTCATCCATTTGAGAGCTTTAAAATCTACCTGACTTGTGGTACTCTTGAGTCAATTACTCTCAGTCGAGCCTCCACT
Organism: Artemia franciscana; assembly: GCF_032884065.1. Classification (NCBI taxonomy): domain Eukaryota; kingdom Metazoa; phylum Arthropoda; class Branchiopoda; order Anostraca; family Artemiidae; genus Artemia; species Artemia franciscana. The sequence continues at coordinate 25,185,228 of NC_088883.1, read as the reverse complement.
GGTTCTTCTCCCACTTTTTGTCAAGTTGGTGTTTGAAAGACTAGATGGAAGGGGCGCTGAGAGTAGACTCCTTCAATTCATTCCAGTGGTTAAACATGGTGACCACTTTTACAAGCATAGCAATTTACACAAATTAAATTGTTAACTTATGAGCATAACATATCACACTTGAAAATGTGATTGCAAATGCTAACCTTGTAGCACTCTCCTATGCAGCATTTCCATATGACATTATACACCCCATAACTCAAAACCATCCAGTACCAATTTTGGTTGTACTGAATGGTTCGGCAACCTATTTATGTTTATCTTCTAACATCTGTTTTATCATTGTAATTGTTCTGACATGCTTATGCTAACTTTCGTGCCATTTTAGGCAATAAATTGTGTTGAATTCTACTTCTCAGGTGAACATACTGTTTTTATTATTTCAGTGTTCACCTTACCTTAATCACCATAATCCATTTGAGAGTTTTAAGGTCCCCCTGACCTGTAGTACTCTTGAGTCACTCACTCCCAGTTGAACCTCCACTGGTTCTTCTCCCACTCCTTGTGAAGTTGGTGTTTGAAAGACTGGATGGAAGGAGTGCTGACAGTAGAGTCCTTCAATTCGTTCCAGTAGTTAATTACTCTTCTTGAAAAAATACATTTGACAGATTCTTAATCTGTAGCTTAATTTTGGTAGTTTCTTTGAATGTCCTCTTATGAGATGATGGCTGGTACTGTGCTTGCCCTTGAAGATAGTGGAGTTTTCCTTTTGGAGTTTATTAGTCAGCACCATATCACTACACATGTGTCTGTAGACAAGGGTAGGTAGCTTGAGCTGCTTAAGACATTCCTCATATGAAGCTGATTTTTAGTTTTAATGCAATTTGTTGCTTACCTCTGGACATTTTTGATTAGCCTAATATCTTGCCAGTAAAAAGGACCAGCCAGGCATATGCCAAAATCAAGATTGGATCTAACAAGAGCCTTAAAAAGTTTTCTGAATATTGTTACATGTTGTACTAGAATTTTATTTATTCTGCAATGCTGACATTTTTTTAGTACCCCTTGGGGTACACATACCCCAAAGACAGTAAACACTGTCCCATGGCTATGTCTTGCTCCATTAGCAGTGGCTTGGATACATTTGAAAAGACCACTGAATTGGAAATTAGTTTGTATATTTCTAGTTGAGGAGCTTTTTCCTAACTTTAAAGGCAATGGAGCAGATGAAACTTTCAAGCTGGAAGTTTTCACTGGTAAGGTGCTGTCAAGCTACTAACTCTACTCTTTCCATATAACTAAAGCTCAGAAGATTGCAGAGAAGATGGGTCTGTACTGCAGAGTCCTCCATTTAGTGATCAGACATTAACAATTCTTATTGATTCTTTTATTTATTTTGTAGGTGCATGAGTCACAATATAAGCTTGCTTACTTAATTGGCGCATATTAGAAAACTCTACATGGTGTCAGAAGTCTGAGTAATTCAACATGGAATTTGGTGCTTGCCCATAAATAAATTGGGATGCAACAAACCTAAAAGTTGCTTGGTCACACTTCAAACAGCATGCAGAACTCATGTTCACAGGAACTCTAAGTGAAAAAAAAACAGGGGCAGTGAAATGTTCATATTTGCTGATATGGGCTGGTGAAAAAGGCAGAGACATTTTCAATGCATGAGCATTAACTGTCAATGAAACAGACAATCTTGAAGCATATCTAAGGAAGTTTAGTGAACATGTTGAACTGCTTACAAACCCTATATTCACCAGATATCAATTTCACAGACGTAACCAGAGAGACAGCAAATCAATAGAAAAGTACCTCACTGATTTATGCATTACAGCAAAAGAATGTGCATTTGGAACGACTAGTGACGAAATGATCAGAGATCGACTAGTTTTTGGAGTTAAGCAGGATAAAATTCAGGGACGACTACTTAGTAAAGGAGCAGGACTAACTCTAGCTTGCGCGACAGCTCTATGTAGAGCTGCAGAGGAGAGACCAGCACAATTGATGATTATGTCCAACCAGAAACATTCCAAAGTGCATTTAAAAGGAGAGGTACGTGTTTTAACAAGGCAAGGACAAAAATACTACAAATGTGGTGGAAGCTTCACACCTGGTCATTTATGTTCCCCAGACGACTCGGGTGAAGGGTCAAAGTGTTACAATTGTGGGGGAGTGTTTAGCAAAAGCCATCAGTCCCCTGTCAAAGGAAAAAGCTGCATAAAACGCAAGAAGATGCATCACTTTGCAAAAATGTGCAGAAGCCAGTTCGCATTTAACAGTCAATGGATAAACTTGTCTGACTGCTTTTGCCCGGATACAACGGTTGCTATGCCATGTTGTTGACTTATGTGAATAATATCGTGATAATTGCTTAAATTAATTGTTACATTATAATCTTGGATACAAAGGAGTGAGTTCTGCGTTCATGCGAGCTAGTTTTGCGAGCTAGTTCATGAGGTATCCGGGTGTGGGTGTTAGCCGTGCCCTTTTATAACGGTTTATGCAAATTGCACGCTGTAAACTAGCGTGGGTAAAAAATAAGTTTTTGCAAAGGTAGGTGACATGTTATTTTGATAAAGTCAGAATGGGAAAGAAAGCCAGACCCAAACGCAACCGGACAGAAGCTAAATTATCGGATCCGGTTATAAATTCTACTAGTAATTCAGATACGAGTGTCAATGCGGACTGCCAGAAAACAAATGCTTTGGAAATCTATAAATGTGAACATGGAAACCCTAAAGCAGAGTGTACTTGAAATTCAGAACGATTTGGGTACAGTTAAAAGTCGTGTTATGGTGCTAAAAAATAAAAGTAGTACAACGGACAATGAAATTGCAACAGTGAAATCGGAATTTCTAGCTCTGCAAAGTTTGTAAAAGCCCAGTCACAGCTGATTAAGAAATGCAATGAGAAAATAAATGTGGTTGTGTCCCAGTCTCTTGTTGATGAAAATCAGGACAAAAGTTGCATAATTTGCCGTTTTGGGGCCTTAATGATGACCCTTGAATGAGGCTGCATCTCGGGTTTCCGAGGTGATTGTAGCTGGTTTGTCACTCCCAACTGACAAGTTGCCACCATTCACTGTGGCTCACTGTTCCAAGAATTTTGTTAAAATTAGGGTGGACAGTGTCCAGGCGCGTTTCTTGACTCTAAGTAATGCGAAAAAATTAAAAGGGAAAGAGTTCGGTGTTTATAAGTCTGATTTTATTAGTGATGATGTATCACCGCGTGTACGGGTTTTGCGTAAAGAATTACTTGGGTTACGTAAGCGTTTGGCAGATAAAGGTGCGGAATGCTGGGTACCTGCTACCCAACCACCCAGCATCTCTGTTAAAAAGGACAACCATGTTATTTAAGTGCCTTGGTACAATGCTAAAAGTTTGTTGGATTCTTAATTTTTGTTTGCTGCTGTTAAAATTAGTGAGTGTTTTTTGTTATTGAAAAAATCAATTAAAAAAAATAATTGAAAATAATAAAAAAAAATAATTAAAAATAGAACTTGCTATTTTGTCGCGATAATTATGGTTGTGTGATTGTGGGAATTAGTAGCTGTTGTATTTGGTGACTTGTCTATGGATTCGTTATGGGCAAACCAAATACTGCCTGTTTCTTTTTTTATTTGTTTTTTTCCGAGATGGAAAGTGTCATACTTTTGTTGTTTGTTATATTCTATTTTGTTCTTGTTTAGTTGTTTTTTTTTTGTTTTTTTTTGTTTTGTTGTGGAGATGAGGCCATATTACTTTGTTGTAAAACTGTATTAATATAGTTGATGGTGATCGTGGCACCCTGGGCAACAGCCGTCTTAAAAATTTGGAAGCTTCATTTGTGGATTTTGGTAGTATATTTATGGAGCAGCTCCACCGGGATTATGATATTCGGATTGCTGGTCAATATGTTTCTTGTAATTCAAAGTACCTATTTAAAGATGGTTTGAGGTCCGGGAATAGTGGTGGTGATTCTGAAGATCTCAGAATTTTCCATCTTAACCGCCAGGGTTTGAATTCATCTTTTAATTTTTTTAAGCGAGATATGTGAACTTTCCATTTTTCAGGTTATTGGTTTCACAGAAACATGACTAAATGAGCATAACTCTGCTCTCTTGGATATTCCAGGGTATACATTTTATCATAGGAATCGTCAATTTCGTCAACATGGAGGTATTGGAGCTTATATACGGAGCGATATCGAGGTTTTGGTAAGAAGTGATCTAGTGCTGTTCACGGGATGTTATTTGAGCCACTTATCCTTCAGCTCAGGCTTAAGCCAAAAGATGTTTATGTTTTTGTACTATATAGACCACCATCTGGGTCTATACCGGCCTATACCTACAGCTTTGCATGTCATATAGTTTATTTCCCACTATAAATATTTGTACGCGTGTTACCACTTTAACGGCTAAGCTACTTGATAATATTTTTTCTAATTCTAAATTTTCAGATCCAAGGGTTATTGTTACTGATGTTTCTGACCATTTTGGGATTTCGGCAAGTTTTAAAGTTTGTTTCCCGAGGCAGCAAGGCCCTAGACTGAAAATGAGTATGTTACCTGTGCTCAACCAGGGTAGATGGGTTAATCTAATGCCCTTTCGGAACATTTTGCAACTGTTGGGGCTCGATTTTCTCGTACTACAGTAGCTTCTGATAATGATCCTCCACTTGAGACTTTTATGGGTACTTCTGTCAATGTATCTAAGACCTGTCACTCGTGATGAAGTTCGTAAGATTATCTTTGAGATGAAAAGTTCTCCGGCTGGGAGTGATCCCATTAACCTTCTTGTTTTGAAAGCCACGTTTCCAAGCATTTCACATATATTAACGTCCCTTATTAATGCTTGTTTTAAGCAAGGGAAGTTCCCCAATTGTCTTTAAATTGCAAGGATAACTCCTGTGTTTAAGGGTGGTAACAAGAATGATTTGGAGAATTATAGACCGATTTCATTATTACCTGTTGTTTCACGAATTTTAGAAAAATGTATTAATGTTTGAACTTATGAGCATTTGGAGCATAATAAACTTCTACATCCAAATCAGTTTGGTTTCAGGAAGGGCAGAACAACAGAAATGGCGATTTCATTTATTACTACTATAATTAACGATGCTCTTGATAAAAAGCTTAGGGTAGCTGGTGTATTTTTGGACTTAATTAAGGCGTTTGACACTGTTGACCATCGAATATTATTAAAAAAAAATGTGAATTTTATTGATTAAGGGGTTCTACATTGGATTTGCTTGGCAGTTATCTTCAAAATAGACAGCAGTATGTCAATTTACATGGATTTTTGTCAAGTAAAAATGTTGTTAATTGGGGGGTTCCCCAAGGATCCGTACTGGGTCCGACTCTGTTTTGAAAGCTCTGCCCAGAATTGACGACTTTGCTGACAACGGTCTGAGTAAGACCCACCTTACTATGCCCTTATTTGCTGATGATACAACCTTGGTGTGTGTTGCCCCTAAGGAACAACTGCTCATGTCAACGATAAATGCTGCAATGAGCAGGATATGTACCTGGCTTAAAATAAACCACTTTGACCTGAATATAGATAAGTCAAATTTTGTTATATTCTCTCGATTTCCGAATTTTTACCCTTGGTTTACGGAAATAATTTCGGAGCGGGGAATTATTAAACAAACAAGATTCACCAAATACCTCGGAATCAATGTTGATGAAACCTTATCATTTAAAGATCATTCTATGTACCTACAGGTATTTCTTCCCGTTCATGTTTTTCAGGTTTTTTTATAGATATACACGGAAATAGAATAGTTTAACAAGTGATATTTTGGACACCCCAATATATTTAGAAAAACCATTAAGGAACTGCTTTTTGCTGAATATAAATTTTGATTGATTGATTCATTTATTATGGGGGTTGGGGGTTTTGTTGATATGATGTTCCCAGAGGAAAAGTATCATGTTCTTTTGTATTTATTGTTTAGTGTGGTGGTATTAGTGGTGTAAATTATTCTTTTTGTTTTAAGGATTTGGTTTTCTCTACCTCCCCCACGGAAAAGCTTTGCTTTTTAGGGGAAGTAGCAAATTTTTTTTGTTTATATGTGTTTTCAATAATCCTCTCTCTCTCTGTCTATCTCTGTCTGTCTGTCTGTCTGTCTCTCTCTCTCTCTCTCTCTCTCTCTCTCTCTCTCTCTCTCTCTCTCTCTCTCTCTGTCTCTGTCTGTCTGTCTGTCTCTCTCTCTCTCTCTCTCTCTCTCTCTCTCTCTCTCTCTCTCTCTCTCTCTCTCTCTCTCTCTCTCTCTCTCTCTCTCTCTCTCTGTCAGATAGTTTTCTTGAGGATTGGAACATCTCAAATGATTCTTGTTTTCTTCTGAAGGCCATCTCAAACCCCAAAAAGCATATTTCAAGTCTGTGCTTCCCGCAACCCTTCAGGACAATCCTTGGAAGGGGGAGAGGTTCATCTATTTTAAATTTCATATAAACGGTCCTGTGCTTCTTTATGAATTTCCTATATGCTTCCTTGTCCATTCGGGAATATTTTATTTTATTGAATATAATGTATTAATAAACGTTGATCAAATCAAAATTTTACACGAAGTCAAAATAATGAATAGAACCAATAAAAAAACATAAGAATAAAACAAGAATTACTCAGTTGAGTGAGGTGAGGAAACGAAATTAATAGTAAAGCATTAATTAAATTAATGAGAAAAAATGAACGTCATTTTTCCGACATAAACGAAAAAAAAATCATTTATATAATTTAAAACACTGAGTCTCCCTCTTTAACAAAATGGGATTTACGTTATGCGGATGAATGATGACAGATTACCAAAGATTTTTCTTTTCGGCCAAACGTCTGAGGTCAAACGAAAACCAGGTCGTCCCCAGTTGAGGTGAGAGGATGTCATAAGAAAAAATCTAAGGGAGATGGCCCCTGGCTGGGGCCAGGTAGGTACGATTTTCTTTTGGGGGGAAGGGGTGGCAACCAAATTTTGGGGAATGGATAATAAAACAATCTGATAATTTAAATAAGAAGCGTCAGAAATCTAACAAAATTTAGGAATTTGGGGAAACCCTGGGCCCTGAAGTTCCACGACCATACCTAGGGGATTTGAGAAAGCATTCAAAGATGGATTTCAAAAATGATAATTATAAAATTATGTAATACAGTACCCTTAATTTCCTTTTCCCGAATCACCAAATTAAACTCCACTTTTTAATAGGCCCCTTAAGACAGGACTTCATTCACATAGGATGATGATAGTTTCCTACAATTCTTATACAGTGCTGGGTTTGCACCTATAAAAGGGCATATTTTTTGATCGCACACTGTTATAGGAAGAACATAAATAAGAAAAACTATACAAATATATAATAGCGATGTTCAGTAATTTTGTGGAAGAACTATAATGACAGATTGCATTTTAGGTAGATGACGTTCATTTACTTTTAGGTAGTAATTAGGTACTTTTAGTTACTTTTGGGTACATTTATGTAGATGAAGTTCATTTAATATTATGCTATGAACAAACTGTTACATAAAGCACCATTACAAAAAAAAACCTTAAAAAAAAACTTTTTCGCATGCTAACCAATGGTCTGCGTTGCGCAGATATCGATCTTCTGATTCGTTGCTTTCGGCCGAGGGTGCAATGCGTGGTTGGGGGGCAAATCCTCCAACAATTCCCGTGTTTTCCCCCTAGATTTCTCCAGGAATCTATTAAAGCTGGGTTGCCGCTGGATGAGCAAATAGTCACACCATTGAACCCCGTTCCAAACAAAATAACCAGCGACACCAGGATATGAACCCCTTACCTTAGGATTTCAAGTCTGTTGCGCTTGCCAATCGGCGCAAAAAAGTGAGATAGAATATTTTACAAGAAACTTACAGTGGAAATTTTTTCTTTGACGTGATCTAAAATCATGTTGATGTCTCTCAGTTCAGGTGAATATAAAAACGTTGACAAAGACGGATTTTGTGAGTCCACACAAGTTCTTCCTGTCACAATAGACTGCTTCTCTTCAAATTTAAAACAAAATTCTTCTCTATAACAAAAAGAAACCTCTTATAACAAATTCAGTTATCAAAATAATATAATTCAGATGAGTCTATTGCCCTAAAAAAAGGACGAAAAATCAAGTTTTCTCAAAAAGAACGAGAGCTGAATTGGTCTCAGGAGAAGGGTGGGGGGCACAACATAGGAACACACAAAATAAGTAGACTAAAGAAAAAATTAAGAAATTATAGAAAAACCGTAATATTCTGAACAAGCTTCATTCTAAAGAGTAAAGTCATAATTAGAACATACTGAGTAACCCTGTATATGAGAGGGGAGAGACAGCCGTTCCCTTGGATCTCCCACTCTTTACGCTAGAAATTTTTATTTCAATACTTCAAAAGCTCCAACACAAGAGCAATATAAAGAAAGTTATTTCTCCAAATTTTGAGTATAAAGGGGCTTATTTAGTTGTTTTACTGTAGACTAGTGTTTTCGGTTCGTTTTGAAGGGTTACCAACTGGCTATATTTTTGGCATTCTAAAATATTCTCAGGAAAGCACTAGTCAGACCTCAGAGTTAACAATGGGGGCTTGTGGGGGGCAGGAACCCCCTCCCCCTAAAAAATATAGGATAACTTCTGCTAGTTTTAGCTTTCTACTTCGCTCTTTATTTTTAATTTAAATATACTTATTTTTACTTGTATAATACACATAAGAATGAAGATACGGAAAGCAATTGAAAGTAAGGAGTTTTTCTCAACTGAAAGTAAGCAGCAGCATTAAAACTCAAAACGAACAGAAATTATCCCGCAAATGAGGAGGGTTGCCTCCTTCTCAATAGCTCACTCTTTACGCTAATTTTTTTTTTACAACTTTTAAGAACTCCATCTTGTTGAATAGGAAAGATAGTGTTGCTCTAGGTACTCTTCCTATTTCGGAAAATTTTTTAGATCTACAAAATCGATTTCGAATTTAAAGCTATTAAGTTTGCTTAAATATTCAGCCTGAAATCATGAAAAAAATGCTTTTGCTGAATAAAAAAAATGTTTATATAATTGAAATTTGTTGTGACTTTAACGAAAAAGAAAAATTCTTCCCAGGCTAGATTACGAAAATCCTTTCACTAATTCCTTAACTTTAGTAGTTCCTGAAAAAAAAAGATTATTTGCCCCTCCCCCTTGATCTCTATATTTCGTATACTTAATATCTTGATACTCTAGCGCGACAACACTTGTTTAAGTGTGAAAGGTTATGCTTAATATAACGTAACTTAACCACTTAGCATAGAAAATTGCGTAGTAGTGTGAAAGCTGGCTAAATTTACCTTTGAAATCCAGGGAAAGATGTAATCTTTAAAACTGCATATTTGATACGAGAGCCGCCAACAAGCAAACCACACGCAAGAGCATCCATGATTTTGCGTTCAGTCATCAGCTTAGAAAATTCACTATAGAACAACGCTGATCCCTCACTCATAGTAGCCACTAGTAAAATCAACGAAATAATTACATTGCACAGCCCTTCGTCAAGTTGATGTGATGAGTAATCTTCCAGCATGCGCTGCAAAAGGCTGCTAATACTCTTTACAGGTAGCTTCTCTTTCAGGATTGGTTGCAGAGTTTCTTGTTCAGCTAATGGTGCAGGGTGTTAAGGAAATATCATGCTATAATATATAAGCTGTAGAAAAAGAACAGAAGCAAGGAAAAAGAAGATCAGAGGTTACATTAAGAAAAATGCTATCATAAAGAAAAACACAAGAGAAAATATCTCATATTTCACAGAGGGAGATAATTTACGATACTGAAGGGATAAGAATTTTTTATGACAAAGAAAATAAAATACAGAAAAAAAAGTATTTTTATTGAAGAAGGCGGCCAATTTTTTTTTTTTTTTTCTTCAATGAAAATGCTAAATAAATTCAATTTCAACTCTAGGAAATGCACAATTTCTCAACAGAGGCAATTACAAATACTCGCCAAATAACATTCCCCAAAAGAAAAGTGAAAACGGAGTTTTTTAGTCTAATTTCAAGGCTGAAAGGTTTTCAATAAAGGGATCAAAATTTGAGGAATCATTATTTAAAGAATTATTGACAGTCTTGTGGCTACTGTACGGACTGATTAATTGAATACTAATCAATTATAGAAGCAAAGAAAGCATTATAACTTTTTAAGTATTAAACCTTAAGACTTCAAAGAATAACAATACAAAGGGATATAACTAGGGATATAAGGGATATAAATAGGGATATAACTTTTTAAGTATTAAACCTTAAGACTTCAAAGAATAACAATACAATTCTTTTACTTTGTACTTATACTACTGATAGTGACTGAGGCAATGAATAAGTCCGTAGGCAATGGATAGTCCGTATTTTGTTTAAAACAAAACAGTTTGGCTATCAAATTCCCGCAAGAAGAAGAAGAGTTTACAAGAAGTCAAAACTAAGTGTTAGTTTTTACCGCTGGAGACTACCAGAGGTACCGTTAAATAAGAATAATCCAACAATATGACCTTTCCCCAATAAGCACCTTTCTAAGATTTACCACAGAGTTCAGTCTGGATCTAATCTGGATCAGTCTGGGCTAAATTTTCAGGCGTTTTCATATCAGTTCCCTCATTCAAGTGACGAAGTTCCCTCTTCCCCCCTTTGCATGCCTTGTAATCTTGAAAATGAAACAACTGACCATTGCCTATTTGAATGTGATATACAGACGTCTGCATAGTATACCCTGCAATGTAAAAAGTTCGAATGCTTCAAACACCACAAAATTTCACTAACAGCCAAGAGTCTTGCTGACCATACCTGCACACAGAGCACAGAACTCAATGTGTATCCTCTTATTATTCAACTCCTAGTATCAAAAGATTTACTGCAAGAAATCTTAGCAGATTCAAGATAAGTAGGGACAAACCAATTAAGAAGCTCTGTCCATCTCACAGTGAGTCAAAAGGAAAAGGGCTGAATAGCCCGCGACTGAAAAGCCCGCGACTGCTGAAAAAGAAGAAGAAGAAGAAGTGTTTAACCTTTTTACTTCGGTTTATAGTTCATATACTTATGTTTGGTAGTCATTACGCTAAGAGTATAAAGAGACATTTACTGACCCAATACTAGACAGCTTGATCCTCAGACTACATTATAGCCACAAGTGTCAATAGATTCAAGATTACACAGTGCCAATTATGCACTCTGTTCTAATTTCTCGAATGGAACATTGTTTCGTTCAACTTTCAAACATCAAATTATCAATTTACCAAAGTCAAGAGTATATTTTCAGAAACTAGAAAGATGGAAGCTTGCTACAAGCTTTTCAAACCAATTTCTTGCCATTTTAATTTTCCGCTTCTGAAATACAAGTGTGATGTTAAAACTAAGAAAACATCATGTAATTCATAAAATTTGGCTTTTTTTGACAGATGTGACTATGGTTTGGACATAAGGCAACAAATCTAGTGCTACACCTTTGCCATCTACCATGGTTTCTCATCCAAGTATGTATGCTGCTACCTTAAACTAATTTTTTTTTTCCTTTCACCCCCCCCCCTTTTGGAAGAATTAATCTGTTGTTCCTTAACAAATTTGGAATTAGTAAGATTCCAGGAGACTTATTTACTTTCCAACCTTAAAAACACAAATTACGAGGATTTCAGAACATTAACTCCACCTGAAAATCCTCCTATACTCTCTTGAGTTTTAGCTATCCACGACTACGAGCAGTGACTTGAATCTACCTCATTTGCGCTTCCACACACAAATGAACCTAAACTTTTTAGGAGGAAGAAGGCAGCTTTTATGAATTTTTTCATTTGACATGAATATAAATAACGATTGTCTTTTAAACACTAATAGAAAAAAGAAGACAAATTGTAAGACATTTAGGCAAAACCTCCGAGAAGGAAGAAGGCAACTTTTATGATTTTTTTCATAGTTTTTCAGAATTACCTCCCCCCCCCCAATAGAGCGGATCCGTTCCAATTATGTCAATCATGTATCTAAGACTTCTGCTTATTTTTCCCACCAAGTTTCGTCCCGATCCCTCCACTCTAACCGTTTTCCATGATTTTAGGGAAACGCTTTAAATTCGATCAATTTTTTTATTTTTTAGTTTCTACTACCATCATGGGCGGACTAAAAAAAAATACTTACCACCCCCTCCCACCCCTTGAATCTAGAATATTAGAAAAGGATATCAGTCAAAAGAGATGCAAGTCCAATATACTCTTGAATTGTGGCATCAGATTCAAATTCAGAGACAATACTCTTAATCAGATCAGCATCCATCAAACCTGGCTCCTTCTTCGTAACCAATTCAAGCATTAAAAAACGAGTAATTTTCGTCTCACGCTTGGCTGGAAAAGATTCAAGCAGCTCCAACGCATCCCTTGGAGAGAAAAAATCAACTTCCAGCAACTTCAGGCAATTCTCTAACTTCATTTTGGGCAAACAGCAATATTCCAGCGCTTCCTTTTTTAGCTGACTATCACTTTTGGCAGTTTTCATAAACTGTGGTGAAGCCTCAAATAAATCTATAATAGCTTCAATAATATTCTGGCTCCTTTCTTCTAATCCCACTTTAATTTGGTGCAGCTTTTTTGATGAAAGTGATGGATGCAGCTTTGATCCAGTGTGATTGTATAGAAGTATTAAAATATCAGTATAAAGAAATGAGAATGAGTCATCAATTCCTCGCTCACGAACAGCCTCCTCGAAACGCAAAAAGTCTCTGAATCGAGTTTCTAAGCTTTTCAGCAATTGTTCATTCTGTAAAATGTTCATCAAAATTGACAATGCTGGAATCTCTAAATCTTCCTCCTGGTAAATAACGTACAATAAAAGATGCTCACACAAAATTTCCACTTCTCTAAATATTCCACAATATTTTAATAAAGTTACAACTTTAATAACTTTCAAACAGGATACTTTTACACATTTTTCAAAATTCCCAGTAACGATATGGACAAGAGATGGGAAAAGAATTCCTTGAACATCCCTAATAGTTTTCAAATCTGTGTTCTTAGTAAATAAATTTTCAGAATTTTTCAAAGCTTCTTGTATCAAGGCAGTGTTCTTAGATTGTATAGACTTACACAAGTCAATCACAATATCCATCTATATATATATGCCTATATATATATATATATATATATATATATATATATATATATACATATATATATATATATATATATATATATATATATATATATATATATATATATATATACATACATATTATATGTATAAGTAAAAACACACACACAAGGGGGAGGGGCTTATTCCATAGGCAACCTACGTATTTTGTGTTTTACTATTTCTCATTCTTACATATGCACTAAATAAATGGTTACTAACGAAAGTTATTCCTTATACCGAGGATCTACATTGAACTATCATTTATATGGGTATATATATATATATATATATATATATATATATATATATATATATATATATATATATATATATATATATATATATACAATTTACTTACATATTATATGTATAAATAAAAACACACACACAAGGGGGAGGGGCTTATTCCAGAGGCAACCTACGTATTTTGTGTGGTACTATTTTTATTTTTTACATAAGCACTAAATAAATTGTTACTAACGAGAGTTATACCTTATACCGGGGATCTACATTCAACTATCATTTATATGGGCATTCTAGGCTGCTTCACCAGCGGAGGTAATTAATTCGATATTACGGTAAGATATCACGGTATATGATAAATATCAGTAGTGAAAACAAAGGAGACATCTTTTTATATCACCAAACTGTGACTTTCTAAGATCTTGGATGACGCCAAAAGAATAGGAGCGAAGGAACGAATGATGTAAATTCTTTGTCTTTGATTTTGTATATATAACTTCCTATAATCGCATAAATAAGATAAGTAATTTTCTTAGAAAAGGTAGAGGGGTACAAAAATTTGGTATTTTCTGTGGGGGTAACCATCGGCTACCATTACTATTCTAATCCGTTTTAAAATTATTCCTCACAAAGTTAGATTGAAATCCGATATCAATCTTTGTGTGTCAAATCAAATAAATCTCCGATTAGGTCTATTCACTGAAGATGATGATTCAATAACAACGTCAACTAAGGAGGCAGGCGAAGTACTTTTCTAGAGATGGTTTGGAAAAGATGATGTAAGTAGTGATACCCAATATCACACAAAATTAAAAAGCGTACTTACAGACGTCTTGACAATGGAAGACAATGATGAAATTAACATCACAGAAGAAGACTTAAAGAAGTGATTAATAGCATGCATCTTTTACAAGCCCCTGGTCCAGATTGTGTTGTTTTTCAATTTTAAACAAATAGTATAAATGTAATATAAATAGTATAAATAGTATAAATAGTATAAACACCATCACTATTCAAAATATTAAACCAAAAACATAACACTCCGGTATTTCCCGTCAGCCTGGAAAAAGGCATTTGTAATATTAATTCTAAGGAGCGGTAAAATAATAATCGTAGCCCCCAGTCTTTTACGCCCAATTAGCTTGTTTTCAAATGTAGGGAAAGTCTTTGAGCCTTGTATCATGTATCAGCTTCATGACTTGGGCTTCAAGAACTGGATCTCGAGGAGCCAGTTTGGGATCATGAAAGGTCATAAGACTTTGGGTGTTATATATAATCCTGTTATAAAGATTGAAAACAAAGCAACATAAACTTCTCACGCTTTGCCTGTTTTTTGACATTCCATGTGCAACTGACAACGCTTGGCACCCTGGCACTGTCAATGAATTAAAAGATTCCGGATGCCCAATTTGGATGGTTAAGTTGTTGTATAGCTATCTATTAGACAGACTTGTGTCGTATAATAATGAGTTTTTTCAAAAATTGAGAAATCCTATTCACCTGGTGGAATATTATCGCCATTTTTATGGAATAGTAATATTATTGACCTATTAGATTTAAATTTGCCCAAAATTCTCACATTCAAGCTTATGCTTGCAACACTAAAAGTGATTTAGATTTTACAACATCTGAGGTTTTTTGAATCTTTGATCGTTGGGTGAGTAATAATAAATTAGTTTTTAATTCAAAGAAAACAGAAGCAGTTGTTTACATTGGTATAAGAATATTTCCTAAGCCTGACCTTGTTCTTGATGGTAATGTAATTGAAATAAAAGAAAAAGCTAAATATTTGGGAGTTACCTTAGACAGGAAGTTATTCTGGACAGAACATATACAAAATTGTTGTGTGCAGCCAAATGTACCTGGGGTCTAAAACATTGGGCTCTTAAAAATTCGTATCTGTTTGTTATAGAGAGCCTCATTGTATATGCAGTCCCTGCATATAGGTATCAGCCCCCATCCACGCTAATTTGCAAATATATAACCCAAGTTAGGAGTCCAATGCATATTTTCACTCGTCACTTGTCTGTGTGGCTATGAAACTAGTCTTTACAGATCTACAGATCACAATTCTTGATTTTTTTCTGAATAATTAACAAGTATCAATGGCATTGCTCACGTCGAATAAATTTTCACCCAAAGTTTAATAGCTTTGCTGTTTTTCAGTTACCAAATCTTAAAAAATTTAAAAAATATTTAATGCGAGATCAGATGATATTCTATTGTAATGAGAACCAAGATGAATTCAGTTGAACTATAATTCACTGATATTCAACGTTCTAGAAAATTAGGTTATAGTTTTTAATAGGTTATCAGTGAAGTGACGCTTAATCTCTATCAGAATGAGCATGGGGACCAAATAGGCTGGCGACCAGCACCGTTCCTAGGGTTGGTGGTGCCTGGGATAAAATTAATTTCATTGTCCCCTTCTGTATCGAATGAGAGCAAGGAAAAACAAACAAAGTTAAAAACGTGATCAAAGTGGGCATCTCCCCAGCCAGAGTACTCGGAGCAACTTGCACCGGCTGCTACTCCTGAGTGACTTTGTTGTCCCTTCGAGCGGCTCTGCAGGCAGCCCCTTCACAAAAAGAATAATATTTGTTCATTTTTAATTCTGAAGTTACTTTTTTTGATATCATGTTTGTCTAGTTTGAGGATAATCAAATACAAGTAAATAAAAGGAAATCAATTGGGAAGTCAATTTGGTGGTAAGGCTATGAGGTGGTAAGGCGGCGAGGCTCACCATTTCAATTAGAAAATTTCCGGATAGGCACTTAAGCTTTTATTTGGATATTTTTTTTTAGCTAATCACGGAATTTTCCATGGAAATTCTGGATATGAATTCCTAGGGGATGGCAATTTTTTTTTCTTAATACTGGTTTTCTTAATCCATGTAATCTTTTATATTACAAGTTGTTTTTGTTGGGATATCAACCAACTAATTTTATGTTGCTTTCATTTAGGGTGTTTATTTGGTTTTTCGCTAAAAGAATTTATCTTGGTGGAATCACTATGTTTCGGACTTTTTTTTGTGGATTGAATTCTTTACATTGGTGTATCAATCTTGGAAAAGAACCCGGCGACACGTTGCAAACTTGATCTTAGATTATTTTATACGTAAGGCGTTCTGTCACAGACTTTTGCCAGGTGTAAATAATTTGATGCCAGTTGTTGTTGATTGTGATTTGTGATCCAGTCAAGAATCAGGATAACATTTTAAGCTGGTTAGAGGTGTCAGTTAAGAAAAAGGTCTTTATATAATCGCTTTATGATAAATGAAATGCATTAATAATTTCTTTTTTGTATTCATTTGCAGCCTTATAAATTTATTCTATTAGATGGACGATATTTTTACAAACCGTTAATTTTTGTTGAAAAACTAAATTTTTTAATGCATTTCCTTTAGCATAAATTATTTACAAGGAACCCACGTCCCATGTTAAGCTCTAGATAAAAATGATAGGTAATTGATAGATGACAATTCTATCTTTTCTTTGGTTTTGGTGGCCTTTTTTGGTTTGAATAGCCTCCTTCTAGGCAGGTTATCTAATAAGGGGTGAACAACCATTAAAGTATACTATTTGTACCCATGAATAAAAATGAGAGGGAGGTGATAGTATTGAGAGTGCTTGTACAGGACATCATTTCTTGTTGATAGATTAAATGCAAAAAAAACTAATTTTTTTTAGCTGAAATTAAGGAGCGACACTATAACTTAAAACCAACAGAAATTACTCCGTATACGAAATGGGTTGTCCCCTCCACAATCCCCCGCTCTATACGCTAAAGCTTTTAATTGTTTTAAAAAGAAGAATTGTGGCAAAGAGTCAAACTTAAGCGTAAAGAGCGAGGGATTGCGGAGGAGACAACATATTTCATATAAGGAGTAATTTCTGTTCGTTTTATGTTTTAATGTCTCTCCTTAATTTCAGCTAAAAAAATTAGTTTTTTGTATTTAATTTCTGAACGTTTTTGAATTAATGCATGTTAGGTTTTGGCTCTCCGCACATAAATTCTTAAAATGAAATTTGTATATGAATTCTTGTTTTGGCTAAATGGCTTTCTCTTAGTTTTGATAAGACGATTTTGAGAAATAAGGGTTGGAAAAAGAGGTCTAGTTGCCCTCCAATTTTTCGGTTACTTAAAAAGGCAACTAGAACTTTTAATTTTTAATGAATGTTTTTATTAGTAAAAAATATACGTAACTTAAGAATTAACTTACGTAACGAACTTTCATAATCTTATATTTTTGTTTTGCATACGAAGGGATTTGTACCCTCATTAATACCTCGTTCTTTACACTAAATTAAATACAAAAAACGAATTTTTTTAGCTGAAATTAAGAAGCGACATTAAAACTTAAAACGAACAGAAATTACTCCATAAATGAAATGGGTTGTCCCCTCCACAATCCCTCGCTCTTTACGCAAAAGCTTTTAATTGTTTTAAAAAGTAGAATTATGGCAAAGAGTCAAACTTTAGCGTAAAGAGCGAGGGATTGCGGAGTGGACAACCCATTTCATATAAGGAGTAATTTCTGATCGTTTTCAGTTTTAATGTCGCTCCTCAATTTCAGTTAAAAAAATTATTTTTTTGTATTTAATTTCTGAGCGTTTTTCAATTAATGCATGTTTGGTTTCGGCTCTCCGCATATAAATTATCAAAACGAAATTTGTATATGAATTTTTTTTTTTTGGCTAAATGGCTTTCTCTTAGTTTTGATCAGACGATTTTGAGAAATAAGGGCTGGAAAAGGAGGACTAGTTGCCCTCCAATTTGTCGGTTACTTAAAAAGGCAACTAGAACTTTTAATTTTTAATGAATGTTTTTATTAGTAAAAATTATGGGTAACTTAAGAATTAACCTACGTAACAAACTTTCATAATCTTATATTTTTGTTATGCATACCAGGGGTTTTGTACCCTCGTTAATGCCTCGCTCTTTACACTAAATCGTAAGTTTTGTCCCAAATCTTTAAGAATGACCACTGAATCAGAAAGATCGTAGAATAAATAGTTGAAATTACTAAAAATACTTTAGCATAGAGAGCAAGGTATTTATCTCTTCCTAAATACCTCGTTCTTTATGCTAAGGTTTTTAGAACCCCTCATATGCGTCATAATCTCTGTTCGTTTTAAGTTTCAATGCTACTCCTTCCTTTCATTTGAAAAAACGTTTTCATGTTTATTTGTCATTGTATTCTTATAGTAATGCTAGAATATCCTGCGTCCTTTTCATTGAATTTTTCTTCCCCCATGACAGATTCCTCCAAGAAAAGCTCCTCCAACATATCCCTTTCCCCTGAGCCCCACCCCCAAACAAAATAAAATCCCCCCTGAAAACGTCTGTATACTTCCCAATAACCATTACTAAATGTAAACACTGGTCAAAGTATGTAACTTGCTGCCCCTCCACCAGGGATTGTGGGGGAGTAATTCATTCCCAAAGACATAGTTATTATGGTTTTCCACTATGCTGAACAAAATGGCTATCTCAAAATTTGATCCGTTGACTCTGGGAAAAAATGAGCGTGGGAGGGGGCCTAGATGTCCCCCAATTTTTTTGGTTACTGAAAAAGGGCACTAGAACTTTTCATTTCCGTTAGAATGAGCCCTCTTGCAGCATTCTAGGACCACTTGGTCGATACGATGATCCCTGAAAAAAAAACAAAACAAACAAACAAATAAACACGCACCCGTGATTTGTCTTCTGGCAAAAAATACAAAATTCCACATTTTGTAGATAGGAGCTTGAAACTTCTACAGTAGGGTTCTCTGATACGCTGAATCTGATGATGTCGTTAAGATTCTACGACTTTTAGGGGTTGTTTCACCCTATTTTCTTAAATACTGCAAATTTTCTCAGGCTCGCAACTTTTGATGGGTAAGACAAAACATAGTAAAACTTATATATTTAAAATCAGCATTAAAATGCGATTCTTTTGATGTAGCTATTGATATCAAAACTCAATTTTTTATAGTTTTGGTTACTATTTAGCCGGGTCGCTCCTTACTACAGTTCGTTACCACGAACTGTTTGATGAGCATTGTCAAATGTCGAAAACCATGTAGCGACAAAGATATGCCCAGGATTATACAAAGCTTCCATTCAGCTATTGGTTGTACATAATTTTTGCTGTCCGCATTGTAATGAGCATGGTGTAGACTTAACAAAATGTATTAGGTCCTGACCAGAACTAGTCTGAAAGCAAAAACATTGCTCTTTCTGGGGACACAACTATTCTAACAACTTAAAATAATATGAAAGTTGTGACTTGGAACACTTCAAACCTTATCATAACTATCGTGTTAAACTTTAAACTGGAAAAATTCAAACGTTTTGGAATAGACTTGTTTGGAGTTTCAAAGCCCTATTTCCTAGGAGTAGAAAAATTGAATTAAGTAATTTGAATTTATTTACTCAGTCAGGAAGGATGGGGTATATAGCCAAATAGAAGGGCTTATGATGAATTATAAATCTTATAAGTCTTGCTTTGGTTGGGAAGGTATTAATAGTAGAATTCCAGTTTTTCATTTTATGACTAAAATTTGCAATGTATCAGTCATAGTAGTATATACCCCGGAAAATTTGGTGTGGGAAAATAAAAATAGCAATGAATAAAGACTGCTACAATTTTGAAGGTATAACAATCTATTACTACTTCTACCATTACTAGAAACACTACAACAACTACTTTTATTACTACTAACAACTCACCACGGCACCAAGCCAGCTGAGGTCCACACAGATAATCACGCTCATCTTCCATCCCAATCTACTCAAAGCCTAACTCTTTAAATCCTCCAAAGAAGTTTCCATTTCCTTTAAATCTTGCTTATACGATGTCTTCCCACCTCATTCGGGAATGACCTGCCTTTCGCTCGGAATGAAGTTGTGAGAAAAAACTTAAATGAAATTGAAAGTGCTTGGGTGAGTTTAAAGAGGGAAGCTTAAAATAAGTTGTCATGGAGGAGGAGTGAGTGAAGCTGTTTCGGTTTCAGGTAGCTTAGTGCTTCAGTAAATTGCTAGTAGTTGTAGCAGTAGTATCAAAAACTCTACGATTAATGACTTCCTGTTTTTACACCCTAGTACCTACCTCCACCAGATCCACAATTCTCCATCCATTACCAATCTGTACCAAGCCGACTCACGTTCTACCATAGCAAGTCGAGCTCTGCCATGCTCTACTATTTATTACCACGGTCTACGAAATTATGGAGCTGAATCAAATGTCGCAATGTCTAAGAACAACTGGCTTTTCATAGGCAGCGCAACGGCACTGCCCAAGTAAAAAGTGATGTGGGCACTATGTATTATTTATTCATTTATTTATCCATTTTTGTTGTTTTTTTTTCTGACCAAGGTACCTCGTACAAAAGGAGTTGTTGTAAAAAATTTGAAAGAAGATCATTCGGTTGGAAATTAAAAATTCTTGGCCCTTTTAAAGAGTCAAAATAATTATAGGGCCACAGCCCCCCTCCCGAACCCAATTTTTCTAGATAGTAATTACGTTCAGCATGGTTGAAAGGTCCAGCAATTATGGTTTTGGGAACGACAAGTCCCCGCAGTGTTCAGGACATGAGCTTTAAGTTATACTATTTGCCCATTATCAACATATACATGACATACACAAATATATGATCAGAATTTCTAATGTCCCTTTTATGGGCACATAATCAAATATGACACATGCACACAATAACATAAAACATACGTTGTACATAATCAGAATTTCTAGTGCCCTTTTTAAGATTCAAAAGTGATCGGGGAGAAAATAGTCCCCTCGAAAAAAAAGCTTGAGCATAAAGATCGAAGTGAAGAGCTGTTTTTTTTTTAAGTTTAAATGTTGCTCTTTAATTTCAGCTAATAAATAGTATACTTGACTTTTTCCAAGCTGTTAAATCGTTTTTCTGAACACTGTTTAGCTTCATTGGTCAGTTGCAGTTGTTCAATTCCCAAATAGAAAAGTCCCTCTGGCAAAACTTATACTATAATACTAGTAAATAATACTATATGCATAAATGGGTAAAGTTCATAACTTGGAGCCCTTCCCCTGGAGGCTGTGGGGGGTAAAATCATCCTAAAAGACATATTTGTTAAACCTCGTGGCTATGCTGAACAGAATGGCAGTCTCAATTTTTATAAGATGACATTGGAGAAAATGGAACGTGGGAGGGGGGATAGAAGACAGACAAGACCTACATACAGACAGACCAGACAGACCAGAAAGACCGACCAGACAGACCAGAGTAAAGAGACAAAACACATCAATCAGACAGACAGACTAGAAAGACAGACAGACAAATCAGACAGACAACCAGACTAGACAGACAAACAGACCAGACAGAAAAGACTGACAGAAAGACATACGGACCAGACGCACAAACAAGACAGACAGACAGACGGACAGACGGTCAGAAAGACAGACCAGATCAGACAAACAGACAAACAGAAAGACAGACAGACCAGACACACAGAACAGACAGGAAAAACGACAGACATACAGAAAGACAGACAGAATGACAAACATACAGAAAGACAGACCAGACAGACAGACAAACTGACCAGACAGACAGACCAGACAGACTGACCAGACAGAGAGACCAGACAAACAGACAGACAGACAGACAGGCAGATTAGACAAACAGACAGAGAGACGGACGTACAGGCCAGAAATACAAACCAGACAGACAGACAGACGGAGACAGACCAAAGACAGACGAGACAGACAAACCAGACAGACAAACCAGACAGGCATACAAACAGACCAGACAAACAAAAAGACAAACAGAGAGACAGACAGACAGACACAGAGACAGACAGACAGACCAGACAGACAAGCAGAAGGACAGACCAAAAAGACAAAAGAGACCACACCACAGAGAATAGACAGACCATACAAACCGACAGACAGACAGTCACATAAACTGTCTGTCTATCTCTAACCCCTTTCCTCAACCCCACCCAAACCAAAAAACATCCCCGTGAAAAAATTTGCACACTTCCCAATAACTTTTACTGTATGTAAACACTGGTCAAAGTTGGTGACTTAGAGCCCCTCCCCAAGGGATTTTGGGGGAGTAAATCATTACCAAAGATATAGTTATTATGGTTTTCGACTATGTAGAACAAAATGGCCATCTAAAAATTTTAATTTGTTGACTTTGGGAAAAAATGAGCTTGGGAGGAGGGCTAGGTGCCCTCCAATTTTTTCGGTCACTTAAAAAAGGGTACTAGAACTTTTCATTTCCGTTAGAACGAGCCCTCTTGCTAGGTTCTAGGACCACTTGGTTGATATGATGACCCTTGGAAAAAAAAAAAAAAACAAATATTCACGCACCCGTGATTTGTCCTCTGGCAGAAAATACCGAATTCCACATTTTTGTAGATATGAACTTGAAATTTTTCCTATAGGGTTCTTTGATGCGTCGAATACGATGGTGTGATTTTTGAATCTATGTCTTATAGGGGGTGTTTCCCTCAATTTTCAAAAAAGGCAAATTTTCTCAGGCTCTTAACTTTTATTGACAAAGTTGATCAAAATTATATATTTAGAATCTGCATAAAAATCCCAATCTTTTGATGTATATTTAAGCATCAAAATTTCGTCTTTGAAGAGCTTCATTTACTATTGAGCTGGGTCGCTCCTTACTACAGTTTGTTACCGCAAACTCTTTGAAATTCCTAAATAATATTCACATGTAAAGCCCATTCCCAACTAATGATTTTTGGTATTTCAGGATTCTTAGTTATTTTTTTCTCATACTTTTAGTTTTTTTTGTCAAAATTCAACTTTAATCACCTATTTTAGTACTTTTCTTTCAATTTCTTTTGAAATCCAAGCGCCATATAAAAATTTAGCTTGAAGTTCCAGGTGATTTAACTTGCTTGTTAAAAATATATCGCATGCTAAGGTTTACATGTGTATTTCATTTTAATATACACCAATACATTTGCTAACATATGATGCATATTAAGGAGAAACAAAAAGTCCTGGTGAACTTTATAGCAAAGAAATAGTGACTTGGATGTCAAACACATTAAATACGATTAAGGTTCCATGTAGACAGAAAGGATGTCGAAGCAGCTGACAAGTTTCTATTTGAATTAATTGGAGATATTGGTTTACATCCACCAGTGTTACAAAGTCTGTTAAACATAAAAATAGCAAAATGAATTAACAGTGGAAGAATGCCACAGCCTCAACCTAGGAATTGACACCAAAAAAACGACATACGAATAGAATGCAAAACTGAAACTTTAAAGTTTTGCCAGAGGGACTTTTCTATTTGGGAATTGAACAACTGCAACTGACCAATGAAGCTAAACAGTGTTCAGAAAAACGATTTAACAGCTTGGAAAAAGTCAAGTATCGCTTGACGCTAGATGGCGCTGATAGTGTATTTTTGTGTATTGTAGGGCCAGTTCCTAGTTTTATGCGTTACAAATACTCTTTGGCTCAGACTTCAGTAGTGGCAATGAAGATTTTGGGCGACGGGTTGACGGGAAAAGAGGAATGTTTAAGTAGAATCAACAAAGGAAATGAAATGTGATTGTTTAAAGTGGCTGAGTGAAAACTTATCTCTATATGATTTTCGTTAAGATTCTATGACTCTCAGCGGGTTTTACCCCCTATTTTCTAACTTTTGATGACAAAGACTAAATTTAATAAAACTTGTATAATTTAAATCAGCATGAAAATTCGATTCTTTTTATGTATATTTTAGCATAAAAATTCTTTTTTTAGAGTTTAGTTTACTATTGAGCCGGGTCGCTCCTTAATACAGTTCATTATCACGAACTGTTTGATAGGGTCATACAATCGTGAATTGGATAAATATATAGCAAACCATGTAACTGGATTTTGTATAAAGTGAATATTCCACTTGATGCCCGGGAAGGTATTTTGAAGTACCTACCTCCACTTCTTCTCCCTCTAGATCTATTGTAGAGTGGGCCTCCTTTTACTTTAAACAAAAGAGATGAAACTCCAAACATTTCAAATTTGTTTGGGCAACTTGTCCATGATCCTATAACACTGAAATTTTTCCAAATATATGCCAGTTTTGAAAGAACTTCGCCATTGATATATGATGAGAGGGTGAAGGGGCGTGAACTCGTTTTAATATGTCACTGATTGATTATTGTATCAGGAACAACAGTGTGATATTGTTTCCACTAGCTCTTAGTTATTCTACTGCTAAAGCAACATAATCTATTGCTTTAGTACATGAAATGTTCCCGAAATGAGAGGAACTGTAATACCGGGTAATTTAGGAAGTTTATGTTGTAAATTGAAATTGTATGGAGCAAGCGATAACTTTGTGTCCATCGTGATATTTGTAGGTAGTCATTGGGGTATATTAAATATTTCGCGCATAATTAGTCGTGCATAATTTCTTCCAATGGGCATATATTATTGTCCAGTTCTTGTAAACTTGGTACTTACCCTAAGAAACCTTCTTCTGGTAATAATTTCGTTGATTCCAATTCATAAAACGTAAGAAGGAGAGTAACCTGTTAGCCATGATAAAATAGAAAATAGCTATGAAACAGAAATAAGACGGTATTCAATTGACAGTATTTAACTTAAATGATTGTCACCCATAATGGCAGTCCATCTTGATACGTTCTCTTGGGAGCCCCTTTTGAGAAATCCCCTCTGGAGCCCTGAGTAACTGTTGCCTCTCCTGTATTGTTGTAGTTCCAAGTCCTACATGACTCCTGGAGAGCAGCTGCAGATGGTTCTCTTTATTATTATTAGGGTTTGGTTAGCTGATGAAACAGCAATAGTAGCTTGATATTCAAATTTAAGTTTCTAGTCAAATACTTTGATAGGTAGACCCTATCAAAGGCTTTGGCTTGGTCAAAGAGGGCAACATCAACTGGAATTCTATTTTATATTAGATCTGTAACAAGATTGTAAGACTGTAGTAAGTTTGCGTCAACAGATCTACCACTTCAGAAACCATGTTGCAAATGGTGAAGGATGCCATTTATTTCAAGATGTTTAATAATAGCTTCATTAACTATTCATTCAATCACTTTGACAACAGAAGAGGTAATACTGATTGACCTGTAATTTGCAGTAAGATTTCTTTTTCCCTTATTGAAAACAGGAATAGTATATGCTTTTTTTCAGAGACGGGAGGGCCAGAGCTCCTTGTCTAATAATTTAATGGGTATTGGCAGGGTAAGATATAAGCACAAGGTGAAACCGGGACCTTTACTCTAGCACTCAGCTTTCTATTCATGTCGCGAATAGCTCTAACTACCGAAAGATCTGTACCTCGTTTATATGCTATCAGCAGTATCTGTGTATGTATGCCGAAGTCAAATGCTCTAGAAACGTCCAGCCCAGCAAAAACAATACTTCATCATTTTCAGTGGCATGAAGTAACAAATTTGCAATGTGATGATCTCTCAAACATACTCTCGAGCAATGGATCAGGACTGGAGAATTCATTTTTAAAATAGTTGGTACTCTCTTCAGTACTTATTTGAACATTATTGCAAGATTTAGACTTATCACGCCTTAGAACTTTCCAAATAAAATTGGGATCACTTTTAGCCTTACTAGACATTTCGGCCATTGACTTTACCTGGTGACGCTTTATCACTTTTAAAAAATAGCGCTGTGTGTAGAGGGATTTCATTCACCACTCCACTACGTTGCCTGCCACACTCCCTCCAGATATGGAACCATAATTTGGACTTTTCACAGGAATCGACGAGATCTGGATTACCCAACCATTAGGATTTTTCATTTCCGACTTGAAACCTCCAGACAAGGACACTTGCATGTTCAGCAACACGTAAAGCATGGCCAATTTCAGCATAACAAATATTTAGCAGAATTTATCATATTTATAATTTGTAGATATGGAGCTAAGCTATAGAATTTGTCCATGCCTATTATCTATCATAGTTCCAAATCTTACATATAGCTTTGGTTTCTTTTATACTTTCTTCCTCCATTGTGTTGTATAGTCTAATTTTCATAGACTGCATAAGTTCGGACTTGCATTTTATTTCCGTAATCTACGTCATTTGTATTATTTGTGATTGGATAGGGAAGTCTTTTTCCGTGTCCAATATTTGGAGTAGGGTGTAGGTACAATACTAAGACTATCGAATTTCTTGGTAATTTTTTCATAAATTGAAGTTTTCTGTTTAATAGAGAGAAATTACCGGACTTCCAATATTCATATTAGTGCTTATTTGTTCTTCGTTTTGAGCAATAATAAAGCTTAGTTCTTACAAATATAAGATTGTTTATTACTCACTATTGGTATTTTAGCCGTTGACAAAAATAATTTAAATGATAAATCAATCCAATATTTCATTATGCTTTTCAGTGACTTTAGGGTTGTTAAACAAGTATTTATTTTTATGCCAATGTTTTTGCTGGTGTAAAACGACGAAAAGTTATATAGATTAGTTTGTTTTCTCAGACTACGAATTCCCTTTTAATTAATAAATCAACATTCTTGTAATTTATACCTGCTTTTGTGTTTTCAGTAAAGTGCTAGTTTTTTATAATCCTGCAAACATAGGTGGAATCGTATCTTGTCCATACAAGGATTTCAACATACATCTTTAGACTAGGCGTTAACCTCCAGTACTCCTACAGCCGATCAGCGTGGAAATATAATGGCTCTATTAATCGCTGGTGCTCCTACAGCCAATCAGCCAATTGTTATATTTTGATAACCAAACAAGATTGGAGTAAACAATTTGGCAAATTGATAGAGGTAGATTTGATAGAGTTGATTTTGGCAAATTTGATGGAATAGACTATAAACTTGTTAAAAAATTTTCACAGGTGTCCTTTGGATTACCCTTGTATTGTGTACGTCTGATTTTCACATGTGTTTTGCATTTTAGGTTTATTTTCAAAAGAGAATGTACAAACAGGAACGTCCAATTTTTTTTTTTGGAAGGGAGAGGGAGGGGCAAAGACTCAAAAAAAAACAAGCATTACAAATTCAGATGAGGCTGTGAAAAGGCTACTGTCTCAGGGATTATTCGTATGCATAGCTAATTCTGCGTAATTTGAATCTTATGGTTGCCATTTCATTATAATTAGGTCAGAATTTGGAAAAAAAGTCGGATAGGTATGTGATTTGATGGCAAGTTTTTAATTCAAGAGTTCAGTGTGATGTTTATGCAAGAAATGAAAAACATCCTCTGAATAGAACTTTTCAATTTGGAATACTTATTAGCCCTGCTTTTTTGTCGTTTATCTCTGTAACTGTAATTGTCATTGAGCTGTGTTTTAATTGTCTTCACACAAAACTTTATATATATACTAGCTGTTGGTGTGGTGCTTCGCGCCAACCTCATGCCCTCTGCGCGTAAGTCGTTACGCGCCATATTAGTTACCCGCCATTGTAGAAGTCTCCATGTGTCCCACCTGTGAATATAGATAGATATATATATATGTTTTTAACTACGGAAATTTGCGAATATACAACTTTTTTCGCTGTCCCATTGTCTGTGTATACAAAGCCTTATTATAATGGCGTCATATGCAAAACCTCTTTTTACAAACAAACAAAAATGCATGCATACAACTTATTTTTATATGGATAGATAGATAGATAGATAGATATACATATACACTATAAATTAACTACGTAACACTTGCAAATATACAACATTGTTCGCTGTCCCATTGTCTGTGCATATAAATAGATTGTCAGGTTTACCGATCCTCGAAAATGCAACATAAAATTATCCATGGTAAAAACAATCTGTATTAAGATCTGTAACGTATTTTTCTAAAGATTGCCCTTCAGCTTCGTTGATGCTGACTGCAAATGCTAATCGAATAAAGAATGACAATCTTTTAAATTGAAAAGGCTGATCCTTTGGAATCATGGGAATGCGAGGAATAAAACAGCATCACTCTCAAAAGGCCCTGTCAAGAGTGCTGCCTCTATTACATTTTCCATCGTTTTTTTTTTCGGCAAGTCGTGTGCCATTTCAAATCTTTGGTGGGTTAATATTTCGTAACAGTATAATTGGGGTGTCTATTTTTAATTGTAGCACGTGTGGTGGAAACCCTGGGAGATCTAGGGAATTTAAATATTCAGATAGATAATTAACCACTTCATATGGTTCCAGAACTATGTCGATTGACCTAGTTGGTGGGGGCGCTTCGCCCCCCATATATATATATATATATATATATATATATATATATATATATATATATATATATATATATATATATATATATATATATATATATATATATATATATATATATATATATATATATATATATATATATATATAATATATATATATATATATATATATATATATATATATATATATATATATATATATATATATATATATATATATATATATATATATATATATATATTTATATATATATATATATATATATATATATATATATATATATATATATATATATATATATATATATATATATATATATATATATACATATATATATATATATATATATATATATATATATATATATATATATATATATATAAATAAGTTGTTTGTCTGTCTGTCGACTGACATCATTATAAGAATTGAGCTGTATGTCGTCATCAAGTTGTTTGTCGTCTGACGTCATGTTTGTCGACTAACGAAACTACAGACCAGGACACCGGGACACAAATGGCGTGTTATGTCTGTTATAACGTAATAGAGGCAACAATCTTGACAGGGCCTTTTGAGGGTGAGGCTTTTCTTATTCCACGCATTTTCATGATTCCAATGGATCTGCCTTTTCAACCTAAAAGATTGCAATTCCCAATTTGATTAGCATATTTAGTTTTCAGTCCAGAACCACTAAAGCTATTATGTAAATATCAAAAATATTTGTGTTGTCTGAGCAATAATTTTTAGTTTTTATTTCAAAATAGAAAATTACCTGACAATTTTAGAATTATATCTATCTATATATATATAAAAATAAGTTGTCTGTCTGTGGATCACGTGACGTCATGTTTCTGTGTCGACTGGCGTCATGAAGTTAGTGGTCGTCATTTTTGCTATGACGGTGACGTCATTAAAAATATTTAAGACATATATGTTCACGTAGAAATCTATTAATGTTTAATTTTAAAATGACTGATGAACTTACAATGGCAAAAGCCGATGAAGATGCTCAAAGAGTCTATACCAAAAAACTTGCTGCTGATAGAGAAAAGAAAAAGAAAGTCAGAAAAGAAAGCGTGCCGAGGAATCAAAAGAACAGCAAGGAAACAGGCTTGAGGCTAAAGAACGCAAAACCACGCAGTTAGATGAAGATCCACCTGGACAGCGAGAGTCAAAACACATCAAAACTGAAAATGATAGCGATGATGATTGGGTTTGGGATTTAGACTTGGATAAGGTCATCAATGCCTACCAGATTTTAGTAAAAAAACAAAGGTTCGGCGATGTGTATTTCATAGTGAAGCTGAAAAATAAAGAAGAAAAAGAAAACTGAAAAAAGAAAAAATGTAAAAAACTAAAAAATACTAAAAAGAAAAAAACATTCAAAGAGAAATTACAGACCAGGACACAAATGACGACCGGGACAGAGGGAATATAAATAACGACCGGGATACTCAAGGAGAAATTACAGACTGGGATACCGGGACACAAATGACGACCGGGACACAGGCAATACAAATGACGACCAGGACAACAATGGTAACACCCGAGGAAGCTGCTCAAATCGAATGTATTCACGCCGAAGTAGCTGATTTGGTAAAGCGTTATGTTTCAGGTTCTAGGTCCGAAAGGCTCCAGGTTTGAACCTTGGCTTTAGCATTAATACAAAAGAAGAAAAAAACTAAAAAAGGTAAAAACTACAAAAAAAAACTAAAAAGAAAATATATATATATATTTATATGTATATCAACTTTTCCACAAAAATAATAATTTAGTGCTTCTGCTTAAAAACAGCAATCGAATTGATGCCTCCTGATACGCAACTATCAACAAAGAGACAATCGTTGTGGTCGGTGATTAGTTCTTACCTCGAGATAATTTTCTTTATAGGTGAAACAATCAGTTGACAAGAATTGCTTAAACTCATCGATGCTACTATGCCCTACAATATCCTGACGAATATAAATGACGCCCGGGACACTCAAATAGAAATCACAGAAGGGGACACCGGGACACAAATGACGACTGGGACACAGGGAATATAAATGACGACCTGGACACAGGGACACAACTACAACGGGGACGCCGGGGGGCACAGGTGGATATATAAATGACTACGGCAACAAAGGAAATGGTCGATTAGCAATCACCATCAAAAAAGCTCAAGGGCAATCAATAGAATCATGAGGTATAGATCTGAATACGGATTGTTTTCCCATGGACCATTATGCGTTGCATGTTCAAGAGTCGGTAAACCTGACAATCTATTTATATGCACAGACGATGGGACAGCAAAGAATGTTGTATATTCGCAAGTTTTACGTAGTTAAAAACATATATATATATATATATATATATATATATATATATATATATATATATATATATATATATATATATATATATATATATATATATATATATATATATATATATATATATATATATATATATATATATATATATATATATATATATATATATATATATATGTATATATATATATGTATATATATATATATATATATATATATATATATATATATATATATATATATATATATATATATATATATATATATATATATATATATATATATATATATATATATATATATATATATATATATATATATATATACTAGCTGTTGGGGTGGCGCTCCGCGCCACCCCAAAACCTAGTTGGTGGGGTGCTCCGCGCCCCCCTAGCCCCCCCCCGCGCGCATAACCTGTGAATATAGATAGATTTATATATGTATTTCAAATTACGTAAAAATTGCGAATATACAACATTCTTGGCTTTCCCATTGTCTGTTCATATACAAAGCCGTATGTACTAATAATGAAGTCATATGCAAACACTCTTTTTACAAACAAACAAACATGCATACACACAACTCGTTTTTATATTGATAGATAGATAGATGGATACAATACAAATTAACTACGTAAAACTTGTGAATATACAAAAGTCTTCGCTGTCCCATTGTTTGTGCGTATAAATAGATTGTCAGGTTTACCGACCCTCAAAGATGCAACATACAATTGTACATTGGTAAAGCAATCTGTATTAAGATCTATACCGCATTTTTCTAGTGATTGCCCTTGAGCTTTTTCGATGGTGGTTGCAAATGCTAATCGAATTGGGAATTGAAATCTTTTAAATTGAAAAAGCAGATCCGTTGGAACCATGAGAATGCGAGGAATAAGAACAGCCTCACCCTCATAAGGCCATGTCAAGATTGTGGCCTCTATTAGGTTTTCCATTGTTTTTTTACGGCAAGTCGCGTGCCATTGCAAAGCTTTAGTGGGTTGATATTTCTTAAAAGTATTATTGGTGTGCCTATTTTTAGTTGTAGCACGTGTTGTGGAAACCCTGAAGGATTTATGGAAGTTAAAAATTCAGATGGATAATTAACCGCTTCATTTGGTTCCGAAATACAAATTAACTGCATAAAACTTGCGAATATACAACAATCTTCGCTGTCCAATTCTCGCTGCATATAAATAGATTGTCAGGTTTACCGACCCTCGAACATGCAACGTACAATTGTCCATGGGAAAAACAACCAGTATTAAGATCAATACCACATTTTTCTAATGATTGACCTTGAGCTTTGTTAATGGTGATTGCAAATGCTAATCGAATGCTAATGTCAGGATTTTCTTAATCTTCCAACGTTTGTGGTATTACCGTCATTTATAACCGCATCTCGCAAATGAATATATTGTTCAGAGCGGAGCTTGGTCTGATTCAGGCGGATATATAGCAAACGTTCTGATTCAATTTTAGCATACATATCCACGACAAATTGGTGAAACAATTCACGGCATTTTAAAATATAATTTTCTTCATCCTGCCGAATCATTAGTCTATAGGAATAATAATGCATTGCACTGCATTTCTTATTCATTTCTTTGTTAGTTGCTGGATTCATCAATTTAATATTAAAGTGATAGCCGTCGGCTCCATCCCAAAAAATGATAGGATATTGTAGGGCATCGTAGCATCGATGAGTTTCAGCAATTCTTAACAACTGAGCGTTTCGCTTATGAAGAATAATATCTCGAGGTAAAAACTGATCACCGACCATAACGATTGCCGCTTCGTCGATAGTCGGAGCATTGTATCTACGCACATGTTGGCCAGGAGGCGTTTTGTCAGCGGAAATAACAATTTTATAAGTATCAGTAGGCATCAAATCGATGGCTGTTTTGAACAGACGCACTAAATTATTATTTTTGTGGAAAAGATGTTGCAATTGGGAAACGATTGTCCTTTCAACGTTGGGAGAAATTTCGCAACGTGCATTCAATTCAGAATTTCTATCCCTGATGAAGTACAATTGTAAAAATTTATCATTCTCGTCTGAGAATGGTAGAAGGGACCCTGCTTTATGATAAATTTGCCCTTTTACTTTGAAAGTAGACATAAATTGATCTGGATTTTCGATTTGGGCTCCAAACGACGTCATTTGGAAACATGAGTTGTATTGTCTGATTTTTGACAAAAAACGCTTAGATTCTGACGTAGTTCCAGTAAGGAAAGTCTTCAGTGGCTCTGGTGGTGCAGCCAATAGAGGAAGTTTAACTTTTCCTTAGGCGCAACACATACCCATTGTTTCACCATTGAATTTCAAGGCCTTGCAATAGGGACAAATTTTAGACATTGTCCCGATTTGAACACATCTACTCAAGCTATAATCATCGACTGGGTTGTACCTGAATGCCAGGCGATAACTTTCAGGTTGCTCTGATTCCTCGGCACGCTTTCTTTTCTTACTTTCTCTATCAGCAGCAAGCCTGATTTCTTGCTGTTCTTGTGATTCCTCGGCATGCTTTCTTTTCTTACTTTCTCTATCAGCAGCAAGCCTGATTTCTTGCTGTTCTTGTGATTCCTCGGCACGCTTTCTTTTCTTACTTTCTCTATCAGCAGCAAGCCTGATTTTTTGCTGTTCTTGTAATTCCTCGGCACGCCTTCTTTTTTCATATTCTCTTTTAGCAGCAAGTCTGCTTCCGCGTTGCTCTGGTAGTTCCTCGGCATGCTTTCTGTTCTTTCTTTCTCTATCAGCCTCAAGCCTGTTTCCCTGCTGGTCTTTTGATTCCTCGGCACGCCTTCTTTTTTCACTTTCTGTTTTAGCAGCATGTCTGCTTTCACGTTGCTTTGGTAGTTCCTCGGCACGCTATCTTTTCTGACTTTCTCTATCAGCAGCAAGTTTTTTGGCATAGACTCTTTGAGCATCTTAATCAGTCATTGTAAACTTAAACATTGATAGATTTCTACGCGAACATATGTCTTATATAACTTGAATGACGTCACATTCAAAGCAAAAATGACGGCAACTAATTTCATGACGCCAGCCGAAACATGACGTCACCTGATCCACAGATCCACAGACAGACAGACAACTTATTTTTATATATATATATACTAGCTGTTGGGGTGGCGCTTCGCGCCACCCCAACATCTAGCTGGTGGGGGTGCTTCGCGCCCCCCCCCAAGCCCCCCCGCGCGTGTAAGTCGTTACGCGCCATAATAGTTACGCGCCATTGTAGTTGTGTCCCTATGTCCCACCTGTGAATATAGATATATATATATATGACTCTTGAACATGCAACATATAATGGTCCATGGGAAAATAATCTGTATTCAGATCTATACCTCATGATTCTAATGATTGCCCTTGAGCTTTGTTGATGGTGATTGCTAATCGACCATTCCCTGTCCCGGTGTCCCGGTCGTCATTTACATCTCCCTGTTTCCCCCGGTGTCCCCGTTTTAGTTGTGTCCCGGTCGTCATTTATATTCCCCGTGTCCCGGTCGTCATTTGTATCCCGGTGTCCCGGTCTGTATATACATTCGTTTTTTAGTTTTGTTTTTCTCCTTTATTTTTTTCCTTTTTTTTTCTTTTTTAGCTTATTTAGATTTTTAGATTTTTTAGTTTTTTTTATTAGTTTTTAGTTTTTTTTTCTTTTTAGTTTTTTTGTCCCGGTCGTCATTTATATCCCCCTGTTTCCCCTGGTGTCCCCGTTGTAGTTGTGTCCCTGTGTCCCGGTCGTCATTTATATTCCCTGTGTCCCGGTCGTCATTTGTATCCCGGTGTACCGGTCTGTATATACATTCGTTTTTTAGTTTTGTTTTTCTCCTTTATTTTTTTCCTTTTTTTTCTTTTTTAGTTTATTTAGATTTTTAGATTTTTTAGTTTTTTATTAGTTTTTAGTTTTTTTTTCTTTTTAGTTTTTTTTGTAGTTTTTACCTTCTTTTTAGTTTTGTTAATTTTTTTTTTTTACTTATGTCCTGGTCGTCATTTATACTCCCTGTGTCCCGGTGCTTTGTTGATTGCTAATCGAACATTCCTTTTGTCCTGGTCGCTTTCTCTTTGAGTGTCGTCATTTAGTTTTTTAGCTTTTTTACTTTTTTTATTAGTTTTTAGTTTTTTTGTAGTTTTTGCCTTTTTTTAGTTTTTTCAGTTTTTTTTAAGTTTTTTATTGGTTTTTACCTTTATTTTAGCTTATTTTTCATTTTTTCCTTTTTTTTAGTGTTTTTAGTTTTTTTTTGTAGTTTTTGCCTTTTTTTAGTTTTTTCAGTTTTGACGTCACCTGATCCAGTTTTTTCAGGTGACGTCACCTGATCCACGATCCACAGATCCACAGACAACTTATTTTTATATATATAGATAGTTTTTTTTTACTTTAGTTTTTTAGATGAAAATTTTTTTTGGTTTTTTCCTTTTTTTCTTTTTAGTTTTTTATTGGTTTTTACCTTTATTTTAGCTTATTTTTCAGTTTTTTCCTTTTTTTTTAGTTTTTTTTTATTTTTTATTTTTTTTTAGTTTTTTACCTTTTTTAAGTTTTTTTAGTTTTTTTAGTTTTTTAGCCTTTTTACTTTTTTATTAGTTTTTAGTTTTTTTTTGTAGTTTTTGCCTTTTTTAGTTTTTTCAGTTTTTTTTAGTTTTTTATTGGTTTTTACCTTTATTTTAGCTTATTTTTCAGTTTTTTCCTTTTTTTTTTAGTTTTTTTTTGTAATTTTTGCCTTTTTTTAGTTTTTTTTAGTTTTTTAGCTTTTTTATTTATTTTTATTAGTTTTTAGTTTTTTTTTTGTAGTTTTTGCCTTTTTTTAGTTTTTTCAGTTTTGACGTCACCTGATCCAGTTTTTTCAGGTGACGTCACCTGATCCATCCACAGACAGACAGACAGACAACTTATTTATATATATATATATATATATATATATATATATATATATATATATATATATATATATATATATATATATATATATATATATATATATATATATATATATATATATATATATATATATATATATATATATATATATATATATATATATATATATATATATATATATATATATATATATATATATATATATATATATATATATATATAAATAAGTTGTCTGTCTGTCTGTGGGTCTGTGGATCTGTGGATCAGGTGACGTCATGTTTCGGCTGGCGTCATGAAATTAGTTGCCGTCATTTTTGTTATGACGATGCTTAGTATATTGTAAAACACATTAATTTGGTTAATAATATACCATTTAAAACACCAAAATGAACATGCTGGAGTAGTCACTCGGTGAGGGAGAGTGTCAGAACGGAGAATGAAGGTCCCAGGTTCAAATCCTGGTTAGGCTAAAAAAGGTAAAAAACTAAAAACTAAAAAAAAAAACTGAAAAAACTAAAAAAAGGCAAAAACTACAAAAAAAACTAAAAACTAATAAAAAAATAAAAAAACAGAAAAACTAAAAAAAACTAAAGAAACTAAAAAAAGGAAAAAACCTAAAAAACTACAAACTAAAAAAAAACTAAAAAAAGGAAAAATGAAAAATAGAAGAGAAAAAGAATACTAATAAAATTAAAAATAAAAATAAAAAAAAATAAAAAAGATAAAAGGCTAAAAAAAGGTAAAAAACAATAAAAAACTAAAAAGAAAAAAAGGTAAAAAACTAAAAACAAATTCATCTAAAAACCTAAAAAAACTAAAAAACGTAAAAACTAAAAGAACTAAAGAAGTAAAAAAAAAACTAAAAAAAGGAAAAAACTGAAAAATAAGCGGGATAAAAAAAACAGGGGGATATAAATGACGACCGGGACATAAGGAATATAAATGAATCAGAAAATACAACTCATGTTTCCAAATGACGTCGTTTGGAGCCCAAATTGAAAATCCAGATCAATTTATGTCTACTTTCAAAGTAAAAGGGCAAATGTATCATAGAGCAGGGTCTCTTCTACCATTCTCAGGCGAGAATCATAAATTTTTACAATTGTACTTCATCAGTGATAGAAATTCTGAATTGAATGCACGTTGCGAAATTTCTCCCAACATTGAAAGGACAATCGTTTCCCAATTACAACATCTTTTCCACGAAAATAATAATTTAGTGCGTCTGTTCAAAACAGCCATCGATTTGATGCCAACTTATACGCATAAAATTGTTATTTCCGCTGACAAAACGCCTCCTGGCCAACATGTGCGTAGATACAATGCTCCAACTATCGACGAAGTGGCCATCGTTATGGTCGGTGATCAGTTTTTACCTCGAGATATTATTCTCAGGGTTTCCACCACACGTGCTACAACTAAAAATATGCCTACCAATAATACTTTTAAGAAATATAAACCCACCAAAGCTTTGCTATGGCACTCGACCTGCCGCAAAAAAAAACAATGGAAAACCTAATAGAAGCCACAATCTTGACAGGGCCTTTTGAGGGTGAGGCTGTTCTTATTCCTCGCATTCCCAAGATTCCAACGGATCTGCCTTTTCAATTTAAAAGATTGCAATTCCCAATTCGATTATCTATCTATCTATCTATCTATATAAAAACGAGTTGTATGTATGCATGTTTCTTTGTTTGTAAAAAGAGCGTTTGCATATGATGTCATTATTAGTACATACGGCTTTGTATATCCAGAGACAATGGGAAAGCCAAGAATGTTGTATATTCACAATTTTTACGTAGTTTAACTCCTGCAGACGAAATGAATGCTTGCCTAAAAAATTCTAATTTATAGGCACAGGTAAAAATATTAAAATTAACTACAAATATGCGTGTCCGATTGCAAAACGATGACTCTGGTCAAACAGTAGACTCAATTTCAGGACGTATACAACTACCTGCTGATTTCTGTAATTTAGTGACGTCCAAAAATGAATTGATTGAAAAAGTATTTCTGAATATTCTAAAAAACTATAAAAATAATAAATGGCTAAGTGAAAGAGCGATTCTCGCACCCAAAAATATAGACGTCCACGAAATCAACAATATTGTTTTGAACAAGATTCGAGACCAGGCAGTCCTTTACAAGTCAGTCGACACAGTTTTGGAACCAAATGAAGCGGTTAATTATCCATCTGAATTTTTAAATTCCATAGATCCTTCAGCGTTTCCACCACACGTGCTACAACTAAAAATAGGCGTACCAATAATACTTTTAAGAAATATCAACCCACCAAAGCTTTGCAATGGCACGCGACTTGCTGTAAAAAAAAAACAATGGAAAACCTAATAGAGGCCACAATCTTGACAGGGCCTTATGAGGGTGAGGCTGTTCTTATTCCTCGCATTCCCATGATTCCAACGGATCTGCTTTTTCAATTTAAAAGATTGCAATTCCCAATTCGATTAGTATTTGCAATCACCATTAACAAAGCTCAAGGTCAATCATTAGAAAAAAGTGGTAGAGATCTTAATCCTGATTGTTTTTCCCATGGACAATTGTACGTTGCATGTTCGAGGGTCGGTAAACCTGACAATGTATTGTTTTAGTTAAACGGTCATTGTGTTACAGGGGTTGCTCTTGAGAAATTGGCACAAAAAGTCAAACTTTAGCATTTAGGGTGAAGTATTGAGGAGGGGGCAACTCTTCAAATATACAAAATAATTTATATTCGTTTTAAGTTTTAATTTTGTTCCTTACTTTCAGTATAAAAAACTTGTTTTTCATATTCACTTTCCGATCGTATTTTAATAATGCCCGAATATCTGGCTCCCCCTCCATGGAAAATTCTTTCACCCCTTAGAAAGTTCCTCCCACATAAAATACCCCCCCCCCCCCTGGGAAATTTCCTCAGGAAAATTCCAGTTTCGCTTAAATCTCTCCCCAGGCTATTTTTTGCTGATGATTCCAACTGAAAAAGTTCTTCTTAGCGCTCTATCAAACAGTTCGTAGTAACGAACTGCAGTAAGGAGCGATCCGGCTCAATAGTAACCAAAACTCTAAAAAATTGAATTTTGATATCAATAGATACATCAAAGAATTGCATTTTAATGCTGATTTTAAATATATAAGTTTCATCAAGTTTAGCCATCAAAAGTTACGAGCCTGAGAAAATTTGCCTTATTTAGAAAATAGGGGAAAACACCCCCTAAAAGTTGTAAGATCTTAACAAAAATGACACCATCAAATTCAGCGTATCAGAGAACCCTACTGTAGAAGTTTCAAGCTCCTATATACAAAAATTTGGAATTTGGCATTTTTTGCCAGAAGACAAATCATGGGTGCGTGTTTATTTGTTGTTTTTTTTCCCAGGGGTCATTGTATCGACAAAGTGGTCCTAGAATGTCGCAAGAGGGCTCATTCTAACGGAAATAAAAAGTTCTAGTGCCCTTTTTTAAGTGACAAAAAAAATTGAGGGCATCTAGGCCCCCTCCCACGCTCATCTTTTTCCCAAGGTCAACTGATCAAAATTTTGAGATAGCCATTTTGCTCAACATAGTCGAAAATCATAATAACTATGTATTTTTATATGACTTACTCCCCCATAGTCCCTGGGGGAGGGGCTGCAAGTTACAAACCTCAACCAGTGTTTACACATAATAATGGTTGTTGGGAAGTGTACAGACGTTTTCAGTGGGATTTTTTTGGGGTTTTGGGGGTAGGGCTGAGGGAGGGGGCTAGGTGGGAGAATCTTTCCTTGGAGAAATATGCCATGGGGGAAAAAATTCAATGAAAAGAGCGCAGGACGAATCTGGTCACATATAATCTGGTCAATAAAAATGTCAAATTAAGAGCTTAATATACAATGCTGGGTATTCGGAGCCTGTCTATTATGGAGTATAATTTGAAAATAACACAACTATACGAGCGATAAAACATATATACCACAACCATAACTCAACTAACGAAAGAACTGCTAAGAGATAACACAGTATAAAGCGAAAACAGATGAAAACTAACGGGAAAATAAACAAACTAAGAGGTGGAAGGGGCCGAGAGAAAAATTATAATGCTTTTTCAATTTTGAGCCCAACTTCCGCAAAGGAGTATTAATGTCAAAAGCCCCGAAATACCGAATTATTTTCTTTTTAAACAGTTCGTGGTAAAGAACTGTAGTAAGGGGTGACCCGGGTCAATAGTAAACGGAACTCTAAAAAACGGATGCTAAAAGATACATCAAAAGAATAATAAGATACATCAAAATAAATTGTATACTCTTTTATTTATTATAGAATTATTTTTCTTTTTCAGAATATTTTCCTTTCATTCTCTTTTGAAATGTTTCATTTGGATCTTTTTCAAGTGTATTTATTATAACATTTTCAAAATTGTCTAAATGATAAAATAAACTGTATAAAACCTTTGAGTATAACAAAAATGTTGAAAGATTAACTGCATCTGCACCATTTTTTGGGTTTGCAACATTTCTAATTCTTCTATTTTCCATATTTCCATCTTCTTTTGTTATTTTTAAAGTATTTTTTATTAATAGTTCCTTGTCGTCAATTCTAGTAAGTATATTGTCGGGTAATTGATAAGTTTTAATATACTTGCTAATATCTTTGCTTAATTTCAGATTGTTTAAGATTGATCTTTAATAACTTCAAAGTCTCCTCAAGTTCACACGATCTCACTGTTTGAAGAAAAATGTTTGCATAACTCGCTTAAAGAAGAGAAATTTGGTAGGTACCATCACAATTTATGGACTCCACAGACGTCGATATTTTTAGGTTAATTATTTCTTGTCATTTGTGATTAATTATAATAGCAGCTTGAGATCATAAAAAATCATAGCTTTGTAAAAAGTCGTATCGTAATCTTAATTAAATTTTTAAATTATTCTTGTTTTTGGATTAGAATCCCTTGAAGAAAAAGCAATTTTTAGGCAGCTTTTTCTTTTGTGATTCCAATTGTGATTCGCTATGATAGTCACATAATTTAGATATTTCAGAAAATGCAATCAAATAAAAAACGATTATTTTAGCCTCCATAAAAAAAGGAAGAAGGAATTGAACTCACGTCAAAATATGAAATTGTTGATTGGCCATCCTATGACATGAAACAAAAGAATATAGACTTGATTATGACAATACGTAATTTATATACTTCAGAGGGCATAGGCGTCGGAACATTCCTGGTTGTTACTAAATTACATTAAAAAGCCATTAAGGCAAAATTATAACAACTGCATAGTTAACTTAGAAAAAAAAGAAAAAGAAAAAAAAGAAGTTCTTTCGTATCTATGATGCCATGCGAAATTACACATAATTTTGAATGTATTCAAACAGCTAAAGCAAAAGACATAGAAATATGTCTAACGTAATGATGCAAGAAAATGAAGCGCAAGCGAGATTTTCGGCTAGAAGACATGCGGAACAAGCATCATAACGAATACAAAATTTTATGATTCGATCTTGATTAACAGAACATACTTGGTAAATAATTTCAAAGTTTATTGTCTTACGACGGTTAAGATATACTACCCCTAGCATCACAGTATAAATCCCCTCGTCAGTAAATCTAAAATAGAGACAACCAAAATAAGTCCAAGGAGCTATTCCGTAATTCAATTCTGAATTACGTTCTCGATATTCTTCCCCTTCGTAAGTAGTCTATCTTTTTAATTTCACTCTAGAATTCTATCCTTCATATAATCCTACTTCTTAAGTGGTCTATTTTTTAATTCCATTTAGATATACTCCTATTTCTTAAGTGGTTTATTTTTTTTAAATCCATTCTAGAATTCCATTCTAAATATACTCCTACTACTTAAGAAGTCTATTTTTCAAGGTAAATGCATGAACAACTCAAGACAAATGGTTAAGAGCATCTTAAACAATTTAGCTGACTTTCCCATGACGATAAAGATCACTACAAGAGGGGGGAGGGGGTCAATAGAACCCCATATAACACTAGGAGCATTTTAACCCAGACAAGTTTAAATGCTGCTGCATCCGGAAAAACTACGGGTGCAGGCATCACATCTATCCTCGAAACAGGCCCACAAGGAAAGATACTCTTAAAAAATTCCCTTTTCTTAGTATTAAAAAAACTAAAAGAAACTAAGTATTTAAAAGATAAAAAAGTACTTTTTGTCACGGCCGACACGGTAATAGTGCTCAAGATAAGTAGTTCGGCACATAGTTTCAAGAAACGTTTCATCATGAGTAATAACAATTAGCTAAAAATTCCTTTGACCTTCATGACGATCAGCGAGGCTGGAAAGAAAAGAAAACAAGCTGTCAAATTTAGAAAAATCCGAAAACATATCAATCTCAGGAATATGTACAGAGAATACACCTAGATCAGGCTTTGTAATTGATTATCGAATGACAAAATTACCAAATTATGTGGGAGGTACATATAAAGAGTCGCCTAAACTGGTAAGAACTAAAAAAGCTTGCATTAATATAAAAAATAATGATAATAAATGTTTATTTGATCAATACTCACTTATCTTCATCCAGCTAAAAAACATGTAGACAAACTATCAAAATATCAAAAACATGAAAATGAATTCAACTTTAGAGGGATAAATAATTTTGAAATGGATATTCAAGATAGTTATACATTTGAAAATAAATCTATATATATAAAAATAAGTTGTTTGTCTGTGTGTCTGTCTACTGACGTCATGTTTGTGTGTCGACTGACGTCATGCTTGTCAACTGACGTATCTATCTATCTATCTATATATATAAAAATAAGTTATTTGTGTGTGTGTCGAGTGACGTCATGTTTGTTGATTGACGAAATTACACACCGGGACATAGGGACACAAATGACAACCGGGACATCTGTTTATATATATATATATATATATATATATATATATATATATATATATATATATATATATATATATATATATATATATATATATGTATATATATATATATGTACATATATGTGTGTCGAGTGACGTCATGTTTGTGTGTCGACTGACGTCATGTTTGTTGATTGACGAAATTACAACCCGGGACATCGGGACATAAATGATGACCGGGACATAGGGAATATAAATGACGACCGGGACACTCAAAAGGAAAGCGACCGGGACACAAGGAATGTTCGATAAGCAATCACCATCTTTAAAACACCGGGACACAAATGTCGACCGTGACACAGGGAATATAAATGACGACCAGGACACTCAAAGAGAAATTACAGACCGGGACACCGGAACACAAATGACGACCTGGACACCAGGTCACAGGGAATATAAATGACGATCGTGACACTCAAAGAGAAATAACAAACTGGGACACCGGGACACAAATGACGACCGAGACATAGGGAAACAACAACAACGGGGACGCCGGGGGGCACAGGGGATATATAAATGACGACAGGGACACAGGGAATGATCAATTAGCAATAAACATCAACAAAGTTCAAGGGCAATCATTAGAATAATGAGGTATAGATGTTAATACAGATTGTTTTTTCCATGGACAATTATATGTTGCCTGTTCAAGAGTCGGTAAGCCTGACAATCTATTTATATGCTGAGACAATGGGACAGCCAACAATGTTGAGCATTCGCAAAATTTACGTTGTTAAATATATATATATATATATATATATATATATATATATATATATATATATATATATATATATATATATATATATATATATATATATATATATATATATATATATATATATATATATATATATATATATATATATCTATATTCCCAGGTGGGACACAGGGAAACAACTACTATGGCGCGTCATGTTTGTTGATTGACGAAATTAAACACCGGGACATCGGGACACAAATGACGATTGGGACACCGGGACATAGGGAATATATGTGACGACCGGGACACTCAAAGAGAAAGCGACCGAACACAAGGAATGTTCGATTAGCAATCACCCTCAACGAAGCACCGGGACACAAATGACGACCGGGACACAGGGAATATAAATGACGACCAGGACACTAAAAGAAAAAGTACAGACTGGGACACTGGAACACAAATGACGACCGGGACACCGGGACACAGGGAATATAAATGACGACCACAAAACTCAGAGAAATTACATACTAATACCCAAATGACGACCGGGACACAGGGAAACAACAACAACGGGGACGCCAGGGGGCACAGTGGGATATATAAATGACGACAGGGAGACATGGAATGTTTGATTAGCAATCACCATCAAGAAAGCTCAAGGGCAGTCATTAGAATAATGAGGTATAGATTGTTTTTCCCATGGACGATTATATATTGCATGTTCAAGAGTAGGTAAACCTATTTTATAGACGTAGTTAAAAATCTATATATATATATAGATGACGTAAATGACGGATAGATATGGTAAATGACGACTTATACTTATTGACGACATGACTGCCTGTCCATGGATTATTCTTTATGGTTGATTGTGTGTGGCTGTGCTGTTTGACCTATGTGATTGTATGGATGAGTAGGGTTAAGGCCTCATTCAAGTGCTGGTCTATATTAATCACTAATTTAGGAAAACAGTCTTCCTTTTCTCCTTCTGTCTCTTTATTTTATTTTTTTTTCTTTTTTTTTTGTGTTTGTGCTGTAGCATTGGTAATTTCTCTTTTCATGATATATATATATATATATATATATATATATATGTATATATATATATATATATATATATATATATATATATATATATATAT
This sequence comes from Artemia franciscana, assembly GCF_032884065.1. Classification (NCBI taxonomy): domain Eukaryota; kingdom Metazoa; phylum Arthropoda; class Branchiopoda; order Anostraca; family Artemiidae; genus Artemia; species Artemia franciscana. Next base: position 25,140,825 of record NC_088883.1, on the reverse strand, counting down.
ATATATATATATATATATATATATATATATATATATATATATATATATATATATATATATATATATATATATATATATATATATATATATATGTTTGTATATATATGTATATCTATATTCACAGGTGGAACACACGAACGCAACTACAATAGCGCGTAACTTATATGGCGCGTAATGACTTGTGTGCACGGGGGCTTGGGGGCGCAAAGCGCCCCCAATAACTAGGTTGGTAGAATATATATAAATAAGCTGTCTGTGTTTGTTTGTAGAGTGACGTCATGTTTGTGTGTCGACTGACGTCATGTTTGTCAACTGATGTCATTACACACTGGGACACCGGTACACAAATGACGACCGTGACACAGGGAATATTAATGACGACCGAGAACCTCAAAGAGAGATTACAGACTGCGACACCTGGATACAAATCACGACTGGGACACAGAGAATATATATGACGACCGGGGCACAGCGACAAAACTACAACGGGGACGCCGGGGGCACAGGCGGGATATATAAATGACGACCGGGACACAGAGATTGCTCGAATAGAAATTACAGACCGGGACACCAGGACACAAATGACGAAGAGGACACCGGGATACAGGGACACAGGGTATATAAATGACGACCGGGACACAGGAACACTTCATTAGAATAATGAGGAATAGATCTGAATACGGATTGTTCTTCCCATGGACAATTATATTTATATATATATATATATATATATATATATATATATATATATATATAAATATATATATATATATATATATATATATATATATATATATATATATATATATATATATATATACATATATATATATATATATATATATATATATATATAATAATATAATATATATATATATATATATATATATATATATATATATATATATATATATATATATATATATATTCATATATATATATATATATATATATATATATATATATATATATATAAATAAGTTGTCTGTGTGTGTGTGTCTGTCGAGTGACGTCATGTTTGTGTGTCGACTGACGTCATGTTTGTGGGACACAAATGACGACCGGGACACAGGGAGTATAAATGACGACCAGGACATAAGTAAAAAAAGCTAAAAAAAAACTAAAAAAAGGTAAAAATTACATAAAAACTAAAAAGAAAAAAACTAAAAACTAATAAAAAAACTAAAAAACTAAAAAGAAAAAAAAATGAAAAATAAAGGAGAAAAACAAAACTAAAAAAAAAAATAAAGAAAAATTAAAAGAAAAAAAAAGTAAAAACCAAAAAAAAATAATAAGAAAAAAGGGGAAAAATACAAAAATTTATTTCATCATATACCATTTCAAAAACGAATGTATAGCCTATACAAACCGGGACACCAGGATACAAATGACGACCGGGACACAGGGAATATAAATGACGACCGGGACACAGGGACACAACTACAACGGGGACACCGGGGGGCACAGGAGGATATAGAAATGACGACGGGGGACACAGGGAATGTTCGATTAGCAATCACCATCAACAAAGCTCAAAGGCAATCATTAGAATCATGAGGTATAGCTAAAAAAACTAAAAAAAGGGTAAAAAACTAAAACCTAATAAAAGACCAATTCAAAAACGAATGTATATACAGACCAGAACAGCGGGACACAAATGACGACCGGGACACCGGGGACACAGGGACACAAATACAACGGGGACGCCGGGGGGCACAGGGGGATATATAAATGACGACGGCGACACAGGGAATCGACCAGGTTGGACATAGGGACACAACTACAATGGCGCATGACTAATATGGCGCGTAACGACTTACGCGCGCGGAGGGGCCTGAGGGGGCGAGAAGCGCCCCCTCCAACTACGAGTTGGGGTGGCGCGAAGTGCCACCCTTACAGCTAGTATATATATATATATATATATATATATATATATATATATATATATATATATATATATATATATATATATATATATATATATATATATATATATATATATATATATATATTATATATATATATATATATATATATATAATATATATATATATATATATATATATATATATATATATATATATATTTATATATACATATATATATATATATATATATATATATATATATATATATATATTTATATATATATATATATATATATATATATATATATATATATATATATATATATATATATATATATATATATATATATATATATATATATATATATATATATAATTGTTTTAGCTTTTAATTCTTTTAAAAAGCAGAATTGTGGCAAAGAGTCAAACTTTAGCGTAAAGAGCGAGGATTGCGGAGGGAACAATCTATTTCATATACGGAGTAATTTCTGTTCGTTTTAAGTTTTAATGTCGCTCCTTACTTTCATTTAAAAAAACTAGTTTTTTTATGTAATTTCTGAATGTTTTTGAATTAATGCATGTTTAATTTTGACTCTCCACACGTAAACTATTCAAATGAAATTTGCATATTAATTCCTTTTTTGGCTAAATGGCTTTCTCTTAGTTTTGATCATACGATTTTGAGAAATATGGGATGGGGAAGGAGGCCTAGTTGCCATGCAATTTTTCGGGTACAGAAAAAGGCAACTATTAATTTTAATTTTAACGACTTTTTTTATTAGCAAAAAATATACGTAACTTTAGAATTAACTTACGAAACAAACTTTTATATTCTTTAATTATTATTATGCATATGAGGGGGTTTGTACCCTAGTTAATACCTCGTTCTTTACACTAAATCGTAAGTTTTGTCCCAATTCTTTAAGAATGACCCCTGAATCAGAAAGGCCGTAGAATAAATAGTTGAAATTACTAAAAATACTTTAGCATAAAGAGCGAGGTATTTATCTCCTCCTAAATACCTCACTCTTTATGCTAAAGTATTTTTAGAACCCCTCATATGCGTAATAATCTCTGTTCGTTTAAGTTTCAATGCTGCTTCTTCCTTTCATTTGAAAAAAACGTTTTCATGTTTATTTTTCATTGTTTTCTTATAGTATTGCTAGAGAATCCTGCGCCCTTTTCATTGAATTTCTGTTCCCCCATGACAGATTCCTCCAAGGAAAGATCCTCCAACATAGCCCCCTCTCCTCAGCCCCACCCCCAAACAAAATAAAATCCCCCTGAAAACGTCTGTACACTTCCCAATAACCATTACTATATGTAAACACTGGTCAAAGTTTGTAACTTGCAGCCCCTCCCCCAGGGATTGTGGGGGAGTAAGTCATCCCCAAAGACATAGTTATTATGATTTTTGACTATGCTGAACAAAATGGCTATCTCAAAATTTTGATCCGTTGACTTTGGGAAAAAATGAGCGTGGGAGGGGGCCTAGATGCCCTCCAATTCTTTTGGTCACTTAAAAAGGGCACTAGAGCTTTTCATTTCCGTTAGAATGAGCCCTCTTGCGACATTCTAGGACAACTGGGTCGATACGATGACCCCTGGGGTAAAGAAAAAAAAACAAACAAACAAATAAATACGCACCCGTGATTTGTCTTCTGGCAAAAAATATAAAATTCCACATTTTGTAGATAGGAGCTTGAAACTTCTACAGTAGGGTTCTCTGATACGCTGAATCTTATGGTGTCATTTTCGCTAAGATCCTACGACTTTTAGAGGGTGTTTTCCCCTATTTTCCTAATAGGGCAAATTTTCTCAGGCTCGTAACTTTTGATGGGTAAGACTAAACTTGATGAAAATTATATATTTAAAATCAGCATTAAAATGCAATTCTTTTGATGTAGCTATTGATATCAAAATTCAATTTTTTAGAGTTTTGGTTACTATTGAGCCGGGTCGCTCCTTACTACAGTTCGTTACCAAGAACTGTTTGAAAAACAAAACAAATATGTGGTTTTCTTAAACAATGAAAAAGAATATGTCAATTTAAAGACTACAACTAATCCATTAGAGATTATGTCCATCAGAGTTAACAAGATTAAAGACTCCATGAAGGAGAATTACAGTCTCCACCTTCGACAGAAAAGAAAATCTCCTTGATAAGTCTCTTTTTTCTGCCAATGTTGCTAGGCTACTGCAGGATTATAAAGAAAAGTTAATGGCTTGCACAAAGCTTAAAAATTGTACCAAAGAGTTTTTTATATATTTGTCACAATAATCCCATTGGTAGATGCCACACTACTGAACTACTACTAATTTTTGAAATAAAAGTTGAATTATATTCCATTTTTCCTGTATTGCTGATAAAATGTAATAACTTAATATAATTTAATATTTAGTGGTTAGTTCAATATCAGTATCAAAATAATTTATATTATCTCTATTTTTTCTTTCAATAACCTTTAAAATCATACCTTTATCTAATTTTTTAGTTTATTTCATGATCAGCTGCTTTAGAATCAAAACACTTAGGTCCAAATAGATCAGTCATTTCACGTTTAAAATCATAAATGATAACGAGTTTCTTTCCATATTTAGTCACAACACATTTCATTCCTTTAATCTTAGATTCGATTCCAATGTTTAAATATTCTTTTTCAATAATTCAAATACATTTATTTTCCATTTTCATTTCACTTAAAAAATCCTTCATTTATTAGTAAATAGTTGTATTGAACGAAATTTCTGAATCATAAATAATTTTTCTTTTACTCACCTCTGGTTTTCTTCACAGAATTTTTTCATCAAGTGAAACAAATCTGGAAAGAAATCCAAAACACGCGTCGGAAACAATTACGCGTTATTAGGTTATATGATATGCCATAGCACTCTAGGAAGTGATGGTTTGTATTCTTTAAAGTTTTGGAGAATATTGTGCGGAAAGTGAGAAGGGTTTTATTTATATGTTAAACTTTAGAGACTCTACGCAATATTTATCACAATTTAACTTTACCCGTTTCAAGAATTTTTCACAAGGAAAAAACTGTAATACCTTGCTTAATTCGTTTTCTCGTTTGAAAATTTCTTCTATAGTCAATTCACCCAATTTTGCGTAGCAAGTAATTTAAATAGAATAAATAAGCTGTACTTCCTTCTGCTCAGCCTTTATCTCAGTATGCCTTTGTCAGTATATCTCTGCTTTTCTTTCTCTCATTGTTAGATATCTTTCAAGTTTTTCAATCAGAACTGCCTTAAGACTTAAAAAAGTAAGGGGCAACATAGCAAGACCAGATAAACCTGAAGCACCAAATATAAATTTAGAGGCTAAAAATGCATCATTAACATTTCAATAATATTAAAAATTTCTATGATAAATAAGTAATCTTTTTTGTATTCCCTCTTCCATTTATATTTGAAAGAAAAACTTTAAATAAAATTATTTGGATCTATCCCTATAAATCTTCTTTTTATGTAATCAACACACAAATGACCACAACTTTCATTGTTAAAATTTTGGACTTGACAGTAGAATGATAGGCAATTTGTTTATTTGAAGTCGTTAAGTAGTTGAAAATTTCAAATTCAGGCTAGATTCTAAAAGAATCATTAAAGTTCACAAATGGGTACTTGGGATCATTGAAATAACAAGTCCAGTACGTTCCAGGGGATCATATATAGACCAAAATTTTTTTGGTCTTCTGTGCTGTTAGGTAGCCTACTTTAACAGCTTCTATTTGTATTTTTTGGGTCTACCACGTTTTTGGGAGCTTCAACAACCACTTCCGATCCAGATCCAACAATTTTGAATGCACCAGGTAATTTTAAGCCTTGACCTTTTGGTAAAGTCCCCGGTAATGTTAAACCTTCACCTTTACCATTTGAAGAATTTATAATTTTCTCAACAATTTTCTTTCCAGCATATATGCCTAATGCACAGTACCACGTGTTAGAGCAGCTTTACCTATTGCAGCTGCTAATGATTTTAAAAATAGAAGCAAGCCACCATTTTGAGTCAGCTTATTATATGATATAATCAAAAAGTTATCTTTATTCTTTATTTTTACTTGCTCAATTTGTCCTCTCTTCAAGACTTTGTTCTCTTTAGGCAATAATTTAACGGGTTCTTTACCAACAGCATTATTTTCTATTTGAATTTGGCAATTTTCTTATTTTTTAAGACATCTGTTTATTTTTACTTTTTCAAGAGGAGATAGATGAATTGTATATTCAATGAAGTGAGTTTTTTTTTATTGATTTCAAATTTATCAAGAAGAGATGAGAATATTAACCTTTTTTCTTTTAATTTTAATTTTTCTCAGACAACCGACACACAGACAACTTATTTAAATATATATATATATATATATATATATATATATATATATATATATATATATATATATATATATATATATATATATATATATATATATATATATATATATATATATATATATTTATATATATATTATATATATATATATATATATATATATATATATATATATATATATATATATATATATATATATATATATATATATATATATATATATATATATATATATATATATATATATATATATATATATATATACTAGCTGTTGGGGTGGCACTTCATGCCACCCCAACACCTAGTAGGTTGGGCACTTTGCCCCTTCCAAGCCCCCCCCCCCCCCCGCGCGCCTAAGTTGTTACGCGCCATATTAGTTACGCGCCATTGTAGTTGTGTCCCTTTGTCCCACCTGTGAATAGATATATAATATATATATATATATTTGTCCATGGGAAGAACAATCCGTATTCAGATCTATTCCTCATTATTCTAATGAAGTGTTCCTGTGTCCCGGTCGTCATTTATATACCCTGTGTCCCTGTATCCTGGTGTCCTGGTCGTCATTTGTGTCCTGGTGTCCCGGTCTGTGATTTCTATTCGAGCAATCTCTGTGTCCCGGTCGTCATTTATATATCCCGCCTGTGCCCCCGGCGTCCCCGTTGTAGTTTTGTCGCTGTGCCCCGGTCGTCATATATATTCTCTGTGTCCCGGTCGTGATTTGTATCCAGGTGTCGCAGTCTGTAATTTCTCTTTGAGGTTCTCGGCCGTCATTAATATTCCCCGAGTCACGGTCGTCATTTGTGTACCCTTGTCCCAGTGTGTAATGTCATCAGTTGACAAACATGACGTCAGTCGACACACAAACATGACGTCATTCGACACACAAACACAGACAAATTATTTATATATATATTCTGCCAACCTAGTTATTGGGGGCGCTTTGCGTCCCCAAGCCCCTGTGCACGCAAGTCGTTACGCGCCATATAAGTTACGCGCTATTGTAGTTGCGTTCTTGTGTCCCACCTGTGAATATATATATATATATATATATAT